>NC_090300.1:112857187-113158750 GCF_039906515.1 Pseudorca crassidens | reverse complement strand
TATAAAATAAATAAGCAACAAGGAAATGTTGTACAGCACAGAGAAATATAGAAATTATTTTATAAAAACTTTAAATGGAGTATAAACTATAAAAATATTGAGTCACTATGTTGTACTCCTGAAACTAATATAATATTGTAAATCAACTACACTTCAATATCAAAAAAAAAAAAAAATAGAAGAGGTGCTGCTAAAATTGGGAAGAAGTCAACAAGGCTCCTTTCCATGTCAAACCCATTGTTGGGATTATAGCCCCAACAATAAGAATATAAGTATATCTGGGTGCTATTACCATATAAGCAGAAATATTAATCTATTTCCTACAAATCTAAAATTTAACAAAAAAAGTTAATAATGTAATACAAAGCAAGGCATAACAGTCTATGATAAAGTTACCTACAGTGCTACTCCAACAATTATTTACAATTTGTGGGTGGAATAAAGAAATAATTCATTTTTTTGAAAATCCCCTTTTCTTCCCTTATGAAAAACAATAGAAATTAACTGAGAATTTTATCCTTTCTCTTTTCCCCATAAGGTGTGTTTTCAGTACTTCTAAGAATTAAATGAAAGGAAAGGTAGATATAACTAGAAGCTTATTAAAGATTTATCTTCAGAGTAATCCTATTTGTCTAGTGTTTAAAGGAAATATGAAAAAATATATAAATTCAAAGCAAATGTAAAAGATGATGTGAGTGGAGCCATTTAAAATAGAGCCAGAGCAGCCATTCCAGAGGAACTGCCTTGCATGTCCTGTTTTCTGTACCTCTGAACTGGACCAGACCACCTACATTCCACTACAATATCCTGTTGAAAGGACTGATAAATGAACTTTTACGTAGTGACCACTTCACCTGACTAATCAGTGAAGTACAGGTCTAGCTTTACCTCATCTTTTACCAATGAACACTTCATCTGATGGATTACCTCATCTTGTACCAATTTATTCTTCTTAAAAAAACAAGTCACTTCATCTTCCTCTCTTTTCTTCATAAAAACCCTCAGCCCCTCTCCTGTAATGGAGAGGTTGGGTTTGGGTTTCTACCTAAGTTTGTGTATCCCGAATTGCAATTCTTTGATCCCAAGTAAAGGCTTCTCTTTTGAACTGCACTCTTGTTTTTTAGATTGACACAAAACTTATGCACATTAAACAGATTAATATGAAATATATAACATTTTTATTGTAAAAACTGTTTGCCAAAGTTATTTTATTTATCTGCTGAGAAACAGTTGATGAGTTAAACATAAAGGGCCATATCTTTAATATTAGCAGGCTTTTTGCTATTGCATATTCAGAGTTAAAACAAAAAGACCCAAGTCCCTAGATTTGTTGTTAGTAAATTCAAAAGCTTGATGTTCCAGTTTATGCTAATAATTTGAAATGAGATGTGGGAATTGAAATAACCTGGGATGTTGGAGTTAATATGTACTCCACACTTAAACCTGGATCCTTCTACCATATGCAAGATCATGATCCTTGCTGTAAGAAAGAACAGATAGGAGTCTATTTTTCCTCCTAACAATAATGTTTCAATGTCTCTTCTACTAATAAGAACATAAAACATAATTAAAAATGAAATTAAATGTGTTTGGATAGTTATTTTCATTCATTTAAACAAAAAATTTTTACTTATAACTGTTACTTCCTCCATGTAAATTTCTAAAATCCCTAGATTACAGAACACGAAAGATTAGAGACTCTCTCATGATATTAATTTTCACTATCAACTCAATTTGTACTTTTGCATAAATATGTAAAGAAAAAGAAATCTAGATGCAATGTTTTTAAATGAAAACATTCAAGAAGATATTACGTACTAATTGACAATATTGGTGAAATAACCCCCAATTTATGGGACACACTGCAGAGCAAACATTTCAAAGCTAAATTACAGTTAAGAGCAATAGTGGTCAACTGCAGTATCTTTCACGGGTGTGCAATCAAGCAGTGTTTAAACAATAAAATGCTACAACTAGTGAACACACTAGTTAGGGAGATGTTTAGAAAACAGAATTTGAGCTGAGCAAGTGATATAATGTGGTGTAAGGAGAAAAAGATTTAAAGTATCAAACAAATTTATCAGATATTTCAGCAAACAATTCTATATGCTCTGGTTGAGTTTCATGCCCACCCTAAGCTTACAATGTTGGAAGAGTTTTAGGACCTTCTGTTATTTAGGTTCCCTTTTTTCCCACTAGTTATTTCCAGTATTTTCATGCTTTTGTGGATTGTGACTTTCCAAGAAGAGCATTTACTATTCTCATGTTTAGAAAATTAACTTACCAGATCCCCTTAGTTTTACAGAAGAAGTTACTAACTTCTCCAGAATTCAGAAAAAAAAAAACAAAAAAAAACAGGTTTGATAAAAATAAACCTGACCTGTGCATTCAGAAAGAAACATTAATGTTATTTTCATCAGGGATAAAATAAAGAATATTTGTATTTCAGGATAAATAAGACCATTTTTTCTTTTAGTATTTTGGGAAGAAACAAGTGGGAAACTGTGAAACTGAACAAGAGATAAAGAAATCCAAAGAGGTAAAGAGAATACGTTTGTGAACAAATGTTCTGGAATTGTTTGGCAAGGCATCCCAGGTCCAGACTTACCTTACACATAAAAATAGCTGCTTTTTTTTTTTTCTCTAGCCAATAAAAGAAGGGATGTCTTACCTAAATCTATAATATTCTACTCCATTTTAATGTACCAGTGTTTAAATACATAGAATTGAAGTTCTTGTGTTTTCGTTTCTTCATTTGCACAGTAAGAATGAAACAATTAACATATGTAAATTATTTGAACCCTCAAATAACCATTTGATTGTTTTAAAACCGAAACAATCGATTATACTCTCTGATTGAAATAATGAGGTCGATTGATTCATTGATTTCAAATTGATCAATTGTATTATATGTTTTGCAGTGTCCACTTATGACATTTTGTCCATCTTTAATTTATTCAAGTCAATCAAATTATACTTGTTTCTATAGCTTGGTATATCTCAATTATCATTTAAATTTTATTGCATTTATTGAAAACAGAATTTATTACTTTCATTATAGTAAAAGATCAATATTTACCTTTAAGTAAAATATCTGTGATATTTTTCTCAGAAAAGTGTCACTCATCCTAAATTATGCATATTTACCTTTTATTTGATATTTTAGGGATTCTTTGATAATTATATATCAAATCCATTTGGAACATATTTTGATATTAAGGAAATTAACCAAGTCTATTTTCCACTTTAATAAGTCATTTTTTTTTAAATCATTTATTGAATAATCCATCCTTTTGTTTATTGGGTTGAGGTACCACCTTCTATTTAGTTATAGTTGCCACTAGTGATAATCTTATATGCCACATTAATTTTGTTAATTAAAAAACAATTTTTATGTTTTTATATGTTTAAAAAACATAATTTATAGTATATTCATAAAATAAATTAAAGTACTATTTGGACTGCTCTCTATATATTTAATTGAATATGTGCTCCTTTTAAAATGGGCATGCCTTTATATAAAATTAGAATATACTCCTGTGAGAAATGTTAAAAGAAAATCTCCACACCAACAGATTGAGTGCTTTTGTATGTTATTTTTTTCCACCAGTTTTTCCACAGGTTCAATTCTATTTTTGTTGATCAATTTCATAACATATTATTGTACACATTACCCATTTCACCCACTTTGCAAATGCATTAATGTAAAATCTTCAATATAGGTAAGAT
The DNA here is from genome assembly GCF_039906515.1 of Pseudorca crassidens. Lineage (NCBI taxonomy): Eukaryota > Metazoa > Chordata > Mammalia > Artiodactyla > Delphinidae > Pseudorca > Pseudorca crassidens. Next base: position 113,155,021 of record NC_090300.1, on the reverse strand, counting down.
TTTAAGTCAGAGGAACACTCTGTTACCCACAGACTTTCCTTCTGGTGTGTTTCCATTGACTCTCCAGATTCCCTTTCTGCGCCAGTAACGAGGTTGATCACAGACAAAAATGACTGTTGTTGACTTGGTTCCTTTCTTTTACATGGGCCAATTTACCTTCCAACTCTTATTCCTCCAGATTAAGGGTTTTTGTGTAGATTTTGCCAGGATGTCTTCTACCTGCCTTCTCTGGAAGTCACTTCTGTCTGGGGTGCTTCCTTCAACCACATTTCATCTGCTATTTTTCTTTTTTTCCTGATGAAAGTTCTTCAGAATTGATGTCATGACTTTGGCTTCCTCCCATCACTTCAGGGCTGATGCAGGTGTGATATTTCCCTCTCATACATGTTTATCTTTATGCATTTTGCCAAATATTGAAAGAGATGCTGGAAGCTCATATTCATAATATAATACTTTTGGAAGAAATTTTAGTAGTTATGTATAAAAATGATATTGAATACAAATATTACACATGCATTCAATAAGTTATAAGTGGCCATTAATTAATAAAATTAAAGTTCAAGAAGCTGTCTTCTTTTTCATCTCATATAGTTTAATACTTTTTTCCTTATTTAAATATAGGTGTTTACTTGATGTGTTTTTACCTTAGTTATAGATTCTCTAAAACATTAAAAGTTAAAAGGATTTGGGATATAAAATGGGAATTGAATAATCATTTTATTTACAAACTACTTTTTAATAAAATATAAAAGAACATATACTGACTGGTTTTCATGGATCAGGATTATTTTCTGAATATGCTGTCTATGCATTTTTAGTTATGAAACATTAAAATATTATTTTGCAGAATTTTTTGTAGTATTCTAGTGTTGTTTATCCAGTTTTGTTTATCATTTAAAATGTTATTTCCATTCAACATTATTTGTAGAAAACAACTATCAAGTGCTCTTACTCTAGTAATTAGATAATTACTATTTAACACTGACCTGTCTTCTTTCCATTAAACACCAACTCATTTTCTTAATGTAAATAGCATCATGAAAATTAAAGATGCAAGCTTCTTAAAGAATTCATGTACTAGAGAGATGAATGAAGACTAAATAAAACAGCATAGCCAATATGCCTCGTTGAATTCTCAGTGAATGATTTTTTTCCTAAATCATAAAATTTAGAATGACATATTTTTAAATTCTACCTTTCTTCTAATTAACATATTGTTTTCCTTACATATTAGTGAAAAACAATTAAATAATAAGTCAAATTTCACTTGAAAAGTAAATGAAATATATACTGAGTAAATTAAAAAATATATGAGATCCCTAATTTTCTACAACTGAACATGGCCCATGCACTAAAAAAGAGTGTAACTAACAATCCCTCATTTTTAATTTGATGAGTTTTTAACACATTTGTTTACCTAGTACTAGCACTTTTTTTGGAGGCACCAAAATAATTTGGATCAGATAATTTCTCCTGTTCTTTTTCAATGGATATATGTTTTGAGTGTACTTTGATTAAAAGGAATGGTTTATATAACAGCAATGCAAGGTTTTGTAAAACCTAAGAGCCTATTATAAACAAACAATTCCTGCATGTTACATAGCCATCTAATTTACACTTCTTGTGTTATGCATAGTGAAAGCTAATGCATAGAGACTTAGAGTTCATGTTTAGTTTTGAATGTAATATTGCAATATTCTATTAACCATTTACTTTGTATTTTCCATATAAATGTATGTATATACAGACACACATAACATACATACATACATACATACATACACAGTGTTTAGTTGCTGTATTTTTTTTCCTTTAGATCTGTATTCTAGTTGCCACTAGTGACCTTGCTAGAAGATTTGTACTTTACAAAATGTCTGACCTTTTAGTCCAATCACACTGGGCAGGCTTCCATATTCATTAGGACTGCGAGAAGATAGATTTTATCATGTTTCTACAGTGACCATTATATTTATCAGCCAATTTCCATCTTCCCCAACATTTCCAGCTTGCTTAGGAATATTACTAGAATGAATAATACAGGAAATCTTTTGTACCCAAACACTAGCAATGTTAAACTGTTGCAATGTTCCATTCAATATAAAAAAGACTGTGATCAAACATAAATTATAAATAGTTGTTTGTACTACAAATAACTACACTGTGAACAATTCATATTTCATATTTGCATGCATACTAGAAAAACATCTGTGGCTTTTATATAAACAACATAGATTTGCCTAAGATAAAAAAAAATATCTCATAGAGAACTAATGTAAAACTAGAATATAAACAACAACAATAATAAAGAATTGAGGTTTAGATATTTATTTTTGAATAAATATTGATTGTCATCCATAGAGACTATTTGATGTTTATTGAAATATATATTTCCATATATAGATTATAAAACACTTCATAATGTTCCTGAAATATAGTACATGTTCCAAAATATTGTTTTTACTAATTACTATTACTGAGTGAAAATTCTGTATGCATACCCAGGTGATACATGGGAAAGAAAAAATATTTGTAACTACTTTAAGAATGTTTTGCAGATAACATGGACCAATGTGCCTGTCACATTTTAAATGATAAGTAGCACATTTAAAATTTATAGCTGATAATTATTTTTCTTTCAAAGAACAGGTACTACTCTCATTAAAATAAATATAACAATGATTTGGCTAGAGAAAATGTTTCTGCGCTCTATAAATAAAAATATTCAAGTAGAAGTTCATATGCATATCTGTATGGCTTCACTATACCAGAGAATATATTCAAAAGGAGAAAAATATTTTTTCTCCTTTCAATCAATAATAATAGAAGCAATACTTTCTCATTAATTAATAGAGCTTGACTGCCTCAAAGTCTCTGTCCTAACTTTCATAAACATTTCTCTTTTTTTACTCATCAATTGAGAACTATTTTCCAGTCTTTATAAAATGTTGTATCAGAAAGCTGACCTTCCCCCAAATTTTCAACAAAGGGCAATAATAATAACAATATCAACATTTTTAATATTTTGGATTATTAAAAATTTTTTATTGCAGTATAGTTGATTTACAATGTTGTGCTAGTTTCAGGTATATAGCAAAGTGAATCAGTTATATATATACATATATCCATTAATTTTTAGATTCTTTTCTCATATAGGTCATTACAGAGTATTGAATAGAATTCCCTGTGCTATACAGTATGTCCTTTTTAGTTATCTATTTTAACAGAGGAATGGATAAAGACGAGTGGCACATATATATTATGGAATATTACTCAGCCATGAAAAAGAATGAAATAATGCCATTTACAGAAACATGGATAGACCTAGGGATTTTCATACTGAGTGGAGTAAGTTAGAGAAAGACAAATATCACATGATATCGCTTATATGTAGAATCTTTAAAAAATGGTACAAATGAACTTATTTACAAAACAGAAATAGAGTCACAGATGTAGAAAATAATATCAACTTTGAATTGACCTGTCATAAACATGGAAATTGACAAAGATCATAAAGTGAATGCCTGGTATCAAAGAGAATAAACTGTTAGAAAAAGGAAATTAAAAGGCAAGGTTTTCAAGAAAATTTAGCTCTATAGGAAAAGATATGATAATCTACACGTGGTTGTAATATTGCTGTGTCAAAATGTGCAGTACTGGAGCTTCTGTTGTTAGGAATCTTTTTCATCCCCTTCAGTTGTTTATAGGCCTGTTTTTAAAAATTGATTCTGTTTTTTTCTTCTGGCAAAAGAGAATAGCAAATTCTAGACACTGGATATGCTTAATAAGGTTGGTAGAGTGTTAGGTACTAAGAAAAGGCCCACACCTCAATGTTTCTGTGAACAAAATATATGTCCAGAATTTAACATTTCTGCTCATTGTGGTGGCTCCAATAATGGGAGATGTATGTTGATAGGTGGCATGTGGTGGGGTAGAGTGGAATTTAAAGTAATGTTTCGATGACATTGCTGTTTTTGAAGCAAATTGACACAAGAGAAATTGCAAGAATTGGTAGACAAGGCCTTTATAACTATTTATTAAATAAAGTAAATTTGATTAAAACAATCAGTTGTTTGAGTATTCATAGAGTTAGGAGTGTCACAGAGTCATTATAAGAATAAACCTTGGAAAGAAACATGTGAGCTTGAATCCAAGATCTTTCACTTACCAAGAGCTTTTGTCTGAAGTAATTTGATTAGTGCCTTGAGCCTGTTTTCTAATGTGTTCTAAGTGGGAAAAAAAAAAAAATCAACCTTAAATAATAGAGTGGCTATGAGAATTAAATAAAATAACACATATGAAATAGCATCTATAAAATATTTAACTGAATGATTGCTATCTAATAGGTATTTACTAAGTAATTTTTAATATAAAGATATAAATTTCAGTATTTAAGATAAAATTATTGAAATATTGGTATATGACAACACATTCAATGAACATACAGGTATAGTTTTATTTTATTAGTTGTTTTCTTTATTATACCTGATTAAATTTTGAAAGTCTTCATCATACAGACGTATCCATAACATACAAGAATAAAAATATATTAATAAGAATACGACGGTTAAGGAAAATTAAATTTAGAGCAGACTCACCCTGGAGTCTCTCTTGCTTCCCTACTGGCCCCAGAGAAACAAGCTGCTGTTGTGTGAACCATTTATGGTAGAGATTGCATGGTAGGGAATGTGGGCTGAGCCCAGGAACTGAGGCCCTACTTGGGCCAACAGCCTGAAAAAGAACTGAAACCTTCAATGACTTGAATGTCTTTGGAGTGGATTCTCCTCTTGTTAAATCTACAGATGAGAATGCAGCCTGGTTAACTGACAAGTTTACTGCAGCTTGATGTGACCTTGAAAGAAAGAACCAAACTATGTCATAGCTGACTCGTGATCCAAAGAAACTGTGACATCTGTGTTGTTTTAAGCCACTTAGTTTGTGCTAACTTGTTATGGGGCAATAGAAAACTAACAAATGTCCCTTCATTTCCTACTGATTTTGACCAAATTATTTTTTATATTCTTGGTGTCTCCTAACAGCAAGCATTTCTGCATCTCTTCTTTGCATAATTGATCTCTTCTCAGGTGTAGACTCCTCCTACATAATTCTGTGGTTAAGCTTTCTCTGCTCTTTTTTAAAAATCTAGTTTAAAGGTGGTAGATCAAGAGCGTACTTGTTCTCAACCTCTCCTATTAGTATCCCAAGAGAGGGATGAAAGATGTGAGTGTGATCTATCATTTTAAGTGAGAAGATCCTCAATACTTAATCAGCAATATATATTAGACATTCTTTCCAGTAAACTAGCAAATCTCCATTCTGTGGGACAGAAAGTTTTGCCTTTTACCAATGGCTCACAGTCTGACTGTATTTAAAGGAGAACTCAAAATAGAATTTCTGATAAAAGTAAATCTTTACTGAATATTTTTGAAAAATGTAATAATCACAACATAGATAAAATTGCAACATCTTAATATTATAATACTTTAATGTTTGTAGCATATACTAATATATTTTTTCTTCATTTGACTTTTACAACATACCTGCAAGATGATTTTATTAGTGCCAGTTTTTACATAAAGAAACAGATTCAGAAGGATTAAGTAATATACCCAAAATTAAACAGCTAATTAAACATTGAGACTAAAACTGTAATTCAAATGTAGCTGTGTCTATGCTTTCTTCACTAAATCAGTGAATTTTAATCTCTGCTACCTAGATCTTCTAAATGCTAACCCTCTTAATCTATTCCATACCTATACCAACATTACTAACACAAAAAAAATTCTGACAAGTAAGTTCTTTCATCATTTTAACATACTTTGATTAATAATATATATACATTTAAAAAGTTCTTTACTTTTAAAACATTTTAAAGTCACTTTTCATTTAATGTTGATTTCATCATTTGATGATGATTTTATAGTAATCTTAAATAGAAAATTGTGTAATAGTTCACCCACACTTAAATTGTTAGGGGTAATGTTGGATTGGAGTTGAATAAATTTATAATAAAATAAATAAATAAAACATGAGAGAAATATACTTCCTTTCTTTGTCCAATTGTTATCTGAATCTGTAATCTCTTTAACCTTAAGCCTTATATCTTTCAACCAGAAGCTAGACAGTACATGGAATGCTAGAGCAAACCATGACTGTAAGCGTTAACTATTCTAGTCATTTTATTTGTATGTGAGGAGCTTGAACCCAATACAGGGGAAGATATGTTTAAGTCATACTTAATTGAAGAAATGACTAGGAGCAAAAATTTGATATTTTAGCTTCAGTATTCTTTACAGTATTGACTTCTTACATAATCACATTTTTCAATGCAAAACTCCCTAGAGACTCTTGCTAAGTATAGACAACTTGATTACAGAAAGAAAAAGTGATTCAACATCAAGTGGAAATAAATCTTCGTTGGAAAAAAAGTAATTCAGACTCTAGTTAAAGAAAAGTTTGACTCTATCATCAGGAGTCTGTATCTTAGGTATAAATGATGCCAGGCAATGTCTGCATGAGCTGAGGTTCAGTAAAAGAAATAGAAATAAGTCTTGGTGTTTTAGGCAGGAAATTATTTAATACAGATCATAAGCTTCTTATATCATTAACAGGCTACAAGGAATGGAAGTCTGTGAACTAATGTGTGACTATTAATTTCAAGATAAATCTACTGTAGCTGAATTCCAAAGGTCAGAAAGCATCTGTCATTATTTTTACAACCACTTCTCTCACCCTCAGCTGCCTGATAGCCAGGAATCTGGAAACCAGGTCCTGAAATATGGAGGCTGGCAGCCACAAACAACTAGATCTAACATCTTTCATTCCAGCCTTTAAAGCCATGGGAAGATGGCCTCTACATCACTTTCACTTTTCATAATTCATTTGAGTGCTTCTCATTTTCAAAACTTAATTTAACTTAGATTACTCTTAGCTACATAGGGACCTAACAAATGTGAAATTTTAATATATTTGTCCCATTATAAGGGAAGGAATATTAAAAGTAGTGTGAAGGTATGGTAAATATCCATAAACTATATTCATCTCTATCTCAACACGAAGCATAAATAGAAAAGCCATAAAATGTAGGGAAAATACTTAAAACTTGAAAAAGACTAGTTAAATATGATTAACATTCTACTCTACTATATTTTATTTTTGGCTGCGTTAGGTCTTAGTTGAGGCACGTGGGATCTTTGTTGAGGCATGAGGGATCTTACCCCGTGGCGTGTGCGCTCTTCATTGTGGTGTGCGGGCTTGTCCTTAGCTGTGGTGCACAGGCTCCAGGGCACCTGGGCTCTGTACTTGTGGTGCACGGGTTCCAGATTGTGCGGGCTCTGTAGTCTGCATCACTTGGGCTCTAGTTGAGGCACACGAGTGCAGTAATTGTGGCACCAGGGCTTAGTTGCCCCGTGGCATGTGGGATCTTAGTTCCCAGACCAGGGATCGAACCTGCATCCCCTGCATTGCAAGGCAGATTCTTTACCACTGGACCACCAGGGAAGTCCCTCTACTGTGTTTTATTACTCCAAACCAGAATATCTTTCTCATTCACACATATGGGAAATTGTGAAAACATATAGAAAAATTCACAATAACATATCTATTAAACTTCATTATTATACTCTATATTAGTAGAATGTTAATTTATCTCAAGTACAACATTTTGCATGAGGCATAATTAAGAAAGACAACAGAAAATGTTATATACATACATTTAAAAATAAAAAAAATAACATCTAAATATGTTTTCAATTGTATGATAACCCATAAGTAAAAATGTAATATACATGTATTGCAAAATTTAAAAATAAGGATAAACATGGAAAAAAAAGAACAAATCAGACCTAATGTAGACATTCTAATGACTGTGAAGAGGACAATTACTAGGCAGGGATACAATCTCACATTCTGAGTGAATTTTTTTTTTTGTACATTTTTTTGGATACATGTTACTTTATCAGTGGAATGTTACCTTTTGGCTAAAAACAAAAAATGCCTGGTTTATTTTTGTTCTATTGTTATGTCTTTCATTATAGAACTATAAATATTCCCATATTTGTCACAGCAATGCATTTCCTAACATTACATGTAGTAATTTCACTTTAGAAATATACTTTTAAAACTACTTTAAAAAATATGTAGTAAGGTACAGAATGAAAAAAAATTTCTTACAAATATGTTGAAATAATTTCTAGGTCCAAGATGGAGTCTATTCTGCCCAGGGACCATGTCAGCAAACAGAAACTTAGATAATTTTCCTTTCCCTGTAAATGCTCTACTTGACCAGAAATGCAGCATATACAGTCAGATAATTTCCAAACCACAAGCCATCCCTGGACCCTATCTTTATTTCCTTCTCCTTTTTCACCCCCAACAAGATTGACTATGTGGCCACAGCCAATCAAATATTTTATATTTTTCTCTTTCTTGGCATTTATTCTTTATCCTATAATAGCTTCCTGCCTTCTGCCCCATTTTGTAGTTCTCCCAAAGGACACTGTCCCTATCGTGAAGTGTTAAAGTTTGTATAACCTAAGTTGTTTTCTTTAATCATTTTTTAGCAAACGATAATTTCAAAAAAATAATTTAAAGTAACACTGTAATTTATATAACTTTGGTGATATTGTTATTTAACTTGTCTCTCATTTTCAATAGAAAATCTGTGTCTAAAATTATTAGTTTGATGTTAATCATGTGACGTCAGCAGTAGTATAATTCTTTATCTAACGTATATATTTTGTCCCATAGATTTTTTTTACAAAAACACATTTTTAGTTAAGCATTTTAGTGTGTAATATTCTTAAATGACCCCAAAGGCTTGAAAGTTTATTTTAATAATTATAGTATATGTTACTGAAATACTAGCTAACTATATGCATTTTTTAAGCAACAAGATTTTTAAACTTATAATAATAAATTAGACTTATTTAGACTTAGTGGTTATCCATTTTAGAAAAATATGTAGACTACAGGATAAAACCCAAATAAATGATTCAATGGATATTGGCTAATCATCTATTATATCCCAAATATTATACCAAGCACCTATGTCAGTACCTAATAAATAGAAACTATAAATTTTCTCATAAGTATCCTAAAATCTAGCTATGAAAATAAAATCTTGATACATAAAAAATTATATAAAGTGTGAAAAATTTAATTTTCAACAGAAATATTTAAAACAAAGACATAAAAAAAAAAGTTTACCTGATAGTAGCTAAAGGGCCTTAATAAACTAGGGATACACTGAGACATTAAAAATTGGGCATCTGTGTTTAATAAAAAACACATACAAATGAAGCCAACTGACATAATTCTTGGGAATAACCGTTCATTATTATATATGCATTCAGATTTTTTATTTATAAAGTGAAACAAAGAAATTCTGGTTAATAGTTTGTACTATTATTGCTAGATTGTATTTCTTTTGATTCCTTCTTACTGTGCAGTATACAAATACTCAAGGTTCCTAGAGATTCAGTGAAGTATGAGAAATACATGCTTAAGGGTTTCACCTGACACTTAACAGGAGCAAGTTTGTTGTGGGATTTTCCATACTCACCATCACCCAGGTCTAAAACTTCATTCAGTGGACAAGAGTGCACAAACCACCAAGTGGACAAAACCTGACCTCATTTGAATGTAACTGCTGAAGGTTGCTACTCTTGGCTACCTAGCTGAGCAAGCTTTCCTCAAGTTTTTTCAAGAAAATGAAAGCAATGCACCCTATATTTAAATAAATTAATACTTTCTTCTTCACTTATCATTACATCTCCTCATCACATCATTTGCAATTTTCCAGGTGACAAAATAGTGGGGTTTTTTTTAAGTAAAAGAAATACAACTCCTACTCTGGAGTTTTAGTTTAGCAATATAAAGAATTTCATCTGAAAATTACTTCATGAATAAAGCTCCTCTTACACGTGAAGATAATTTAACATACATTTAATCAATAACATGCTTCTGAACACCAAGCATTAAATTTGTCACATATTTGATTAAACTGAATTTGAAGTGTTCAGGATTCTGTTAGATCTAATTTTAGAAAATTGTTTTTAGTTGTAAACTTTTTCATCAATAAACCAGCAGAAGATTTTATGCAATTCATATTTTACATGTTGGAGGATTGCTTTCTCTTTTACCATTCTTATTTTAAATCATTTTTTAAAGTGACTATTTCCATGGAGACAGTGATATTTGGCAATATCAGCAAAAACATTTTTTAAGTTAGAAAGGTGTCCAGTACTATCTGTAAAGTCATTAAATATGAACAGCTTTACCAGTAACTCCTTAGATTTTCCTCTGAGGTTGAAATATGAGGTGTGATTTCATTGGAATATGGTGGTTCTAATATTCTTTTACCTGATAAACATGACATGCTATCAATTTGTGTAGAGTTGGAAAATTTCTTCACCTTATCTCATTATTTTTTCCTTGTAGCTACTCTGAGATAAAAGCTTCACTTTTCAAAAGCACATCTATATTTTCTATCAGACAGAACCAATTTAAAACTGTAAATCTTTGTTTTATCTTTGTGTGTTTAATGAAAATTCAGAAGCAGTTTACAATGAGACAGACTTGAATTAAATATTTTAAGCACTTAATTATTTAATGTGTATATACACATATATACACATCTTTAGAACTTAAAATTTATTTTAGACAAACATAAAATGAATTATGTAAATATATAAGGTAAATTAAACAAAATTGAATCATCTATTCATTAGAGTAATCACATAATTATATTAGGTGTGATTTTCCTATGAAATGTTTTGGATTTTAAAATAATTATTTTTGAAAATAAAAGTTTTTAAAATTTCTCCTCAGAATAATGTAACATTTATATGTATTTTCCTAACAATTAAAAAGTATTTATTTTACAGTATCTCATGATTCATATTCTCAAGACTATCTTCTTAACTAGGAAGGATAAATATTTGGTAAGGGAGGAAAATTGGTGTGATGGGCTAACCCCAGTATTTCCACCACCTTATTACAGGCTTGAAAGGAGATTTTTGAAAACCTTTCTTTCAATTTCTGAGCTTGAGTGTAGAGCATAGAAACATCCAAGACTGGAAAACAAGAACAAGAAAGACTGTAAAAAAAATTTCTTTTAAATTTTTAAAAAGTGGAAAAGAATATCCAAGAACTACACTACAACTACAAAACATATAACATACATGTAATGGAAATACTAGAAAGAGAAGAGAGAAACAAACAGAAAAAAATATTTGAAATAACCATGACTTATAATTTTCCCAAATTAATGTCAGCCATGAAACCACAGATCCAGAAAACTCATAAGGCACCAAGCAAGACAAACAAACAAACAAAAATTTTACCTAGGTATACAGTTTTGAAACTATAGGAAAGAAAATCTGAAACAACCCAGGGAGAGGGGAACACCTATAGAAAAACAAAGATAAGAATTACATGACTTCCCCTCAGAAACCATGCAAACAAGAAAAGAATGGAGTGAAATGTTTAAACTTCTGAGAGAGAAAAACCACCAGCTTAGAATTCTGTATCCTGCATAATTATCCTTCAAAAGTGAAGGAGAAATAAAGACTTACTCAGACAAAGAAAAACTAAGGGGATTTTTTTTGCCAGAAGAGCTGTCTTGAAAGAAATGTTAAAAAAAGGTTTTCAGACTGTGGGAAAATAGCATAGGTCAGAAACTCAGATTACATAAAGAATGGAAAAACATCAAAAAAGGAATAAGTGAAAGTAAAATAAAAACTTTATTTTTTCTTATTTTTAATTCACCTAACAGACAACAGTTTCTTCAAAATAACAATACTATCTGTGTTCAGTTATGTGTATATATACACATATATGTTTATATATGTGCTTATATGTAAGTGAAATAAAAGTCAGCAACAATATAAGGGTTGGGAGGAAAGAATTAGGATTATTTTGTAATTATAAAGTACTCACAGTAACTGTGAAGCAGTATAGTATTATTTGAAAATGGGCTTGGAATACTTGTAAATGTATTCCAAAATCTAAAAGAACCACTAAAAAAGGTAAAACAAAGTAACATAACTGGTATACCAAGAAAGCATAAAAATGGGATTATACAAAATCCTCCATTAAAATCACAAAAAGTAGAAAGAGAGGAAGACAAAAATAGTAATAAAGAACAACAGAAACAAATTAGAAAACAGTAACAAATATGGCAAATATTAATCCGAGTATATAAATAATCATTTTGAACATCAATGTTCATCAATCACTTTGAACATCAATAAACATCAAATAAAAGACAGAATGTCAGAGTGGATGAAGAAACAAAACCCAAATATGTATCGTATACAAAAACCTACTTTACATATAAAGATAAATATAGGTTAAAAGCAAAAAGATGGAGAAAATATACCATGTTAATGCTAATTAAAAAACAAAACAAAAAAAAAAACAGGAGTAACTATATTAATTTGATACAGAACAGACTGAAAATGAGGAAAATTATCAGGGATACAGAGAGACATTACCTAATAATAAAGGGGTTAATTCTCCTAGAGGATATACCAACCATTAAACAGCATGTGCCTAAAAACAGAGAGTCAAACTACATGTTGTGAAAAATTGAAAGTAGAAATAGATGAATCTACTATTATAGTTGGAGACTTCAGCACCTGTCTTTCAGAAAGGGATAATTCCATAGGCAGAAAATCAGTAAAAACATAGAATAACTCAAGAACATGATCAATGAACTGGATACAATTGACATCTATAGACTACTTCATCCAATAGCTGAATATACATTCTTCTCAAGATCACTTGGAACATTTACCAAGGTATATCAAATTCTGGGCCATAAATACACTGTAAACATTTTTCAAGAATAGAAATCATACAATGTCTGCTCTCAGACCACATGGAATTAAACTAGAAAACAATAACAGAAAGATACCTGGAAAATCCCAAAATACATGAATTTTAATTAACTCACTTCTAAATAACACATGGGTCAAAGAAGAATCATTAAGAAAAATCTTAAAATATTTTGCACTAAATGAAAATAAAACTTTTCAAAATATGTAAGATACAGCAAAATCAGTATTGTGGGAATTTTTTAGCGCTGAATGCAAATATTACAAAAGAAAAGATCTGAAACCAATTATCTAAGTTTCTACCTTAGGAAACTAAAAAAACAAGAGCAAATTAAATGCAAAGTAAGCAGAAAAAAAGAAATAATAAAAATTAGAGCATAAATCAACAATATTGAAACCATGAAATCAACAGAGAAAATCAATGAAACTAAAAGCTGTTTTCAAAAGTTCTTTGAAAAGTTCAATAAAATCAGTAAGTCTCTAGCCATTCTAAGAGAAAAGAGAGAGGGTATAAACAACTAATATCAGAAATGAAAAAGGAAACATGACTACAGATCTCATGGACATTAAAAGAATAATAAGTAATTATAAATAACAATTCTATTCCCACATATTTGATAACTTTGATGAAATAGACCAATTCCTTGAAAGACAGAACATGCCCAAACTCACAGAAAAATAGACAATCTGAATAGGTTTATATCTATTCAAGTAATCAGATCAATAGTCAATAACCTTCCAAAACAGAAAACAACAGGTTTAGATGGGTTCACTGGTGAGTTCTAACAAACATTTAAGAATGAAATTATGCTAATTCTCTACAATCTGTTTCAGAGAATACAGAAGGAAGTCCTTCCTAACTAATTCTATCAAGCAGCATCATCTGCTGATAACAAAACCAAAGGTATCTCAAGAAAAGAAAACTATAGAACACTATCTCTAATGAACCTAGATGCAAAATCCTCAACAAAATATTAGCAAATTGAATCCAACAATATATAAGAATAATTATACATCATGACACAGTGGGATTTATCCCAGTTATACAAGGTTGGTACATTCAAAAATAAATTAATGTAATCCACCACATCAACTGGCTAAAAAAGAATAATCATACAATCATATAAATAGAAGCCAGAAAATCATTTTACAAAATCCAACTACCATTTATGATAAAGACTCTCAGTAAATAAGAAATAGTGCAAAACTTGCTCAACTGATAAAGAATGTTTACAAAAACTAATAGCTATTTTTGGATTGGGTTGTTTGTTTTTTTTAATATTGAGCTGCATGAGCTACTTGTATATTTCAGAGATTAATACTTGTCAGTTGCTTCATTTGCAAATATTTTCTCCCATTCTGAGTGTTGTCTTTTCGCCTTGTTTATGGTTTCCTTTGCTGTGCAAAAGCTTTTAAGTTTCATTAGGTCCCATTTGTTTATTTTTGTTTTTATTTCCGTTTCTCTAAGAGGTGTAAATCAGAAAGAGAAAAACAAATACCGTATGCTAACACATATATATGGAATCTTAAAAAAAAAAGTGGTTCTAATGAACCTAAGGGTAGGACAGGAATAAAAACACAAACATAGAGAATGGACTTGAGGACACAGGGTTGGGGAATGGTAAGCTGGGATGAAGTGAGAGACTGGCATTGACATATATATACACACTACCAAATGTTAAATAGATAGCTAGTGGGAAGCAGCTGCATAGCACAGGGAGATCATCTTGGTGCTTTGTGACCACGTAGAGGGGTGGGATAGAGAGGGTGGCAAGGAGGTGCAAGAAGGAGGGGATATGTGGATATATGTATACATGTAGCTGATTCACTTTGTTATACAGCAGAAACTAACACAACATTGTAAAGAAATTATACTCCAATAAAGATGTTAAAATAAAAAGATAAAAAGGACATCTAATGGCTAATATCAAACTTTGTTGTGAGACAATATTAAGATTTCCCACTAAGATAAGGACACGGCAATGATGTCCCCTTTCACTACTCCTATTCCAAATCATAGTGGAAGACCTAGATAATTTGATAAGAGAAAAAATAAAATAAAAATATATTAATTAGAAAGAAAGTAATGAAACAGTCTTTCTTTGCAAATGACATGATTTACTATGTATAAAACCAGAAAGAATCAACAAAAAATCCAGGAACTTATAAGAAATTATAGCAATATTGCAAAAGATTAATATACAAAAGTCATTTATTTTCCTATTTACCAGCAATGAACAAGTAGAATTTGAAATTGAAAACACAATACCATTTATATTAGCACATACCAAAATGAAATAGGTTAAATTAAGCAAAATATGTACAAAATCTATATGAAAAAAACTAAGATATATTTAAAGAAATCAAGGAACTAAACAGATGGAGAAATAATCCATGTTCATGGACAAGAAGACTCAATATTGTCAAGATGTCAGATCTTCCTAATTTGACCCATAGATTCAATGCAATTCTAATCAAAATTCTAGAAAGTTATTTTGCAGATTTTGATAAACTCATCCCAAGTTTACATGGAGAAGCAGAAGACCAAGAATAGCCAATATGATATTGAAGAACAAAGTTGGAGGACTGACACTACCTGAATTCAAGATTTACTATAAAGCTACAATAGTCCAGACAGTGTGTTAATTGTGAAAAAACAGACAAATAGACCAATGGAAAAGAATTGAAAGCTCAGAAATAGACCCATGTAAATATAATGAACTGATCTTTGACAAAAGAGAAAGACAATACACTGAAGCAAGGTAGCCTTTTCAATAAATGGTGCCAGAACAACAAGACATCTACGTGCAAAACAATGGATCTGCTTACAGACTTCACATCGTTCAAAACTATAAAACTCCTAGATGATAACATAGGAGAAAATCTAGATGATCTTGAATTTGATAATTACTTTTTAGATATGACATCAAAGGCATGATCCGTGAAAGAAAGAATTGATAAACTGGGCTTCATTAAAATTGCAAATTTTTACTCTGTGAAAGACATTTTCAAAAGAATGAATAAACAACCCATAGACTGGGAGAAAAAAATGTGTAAGCAACATATTTGATAAAAACTGTTATACATAATATAACAAAAAATAAAGCACTTAAAACACAAAAATAGGAAAACAAAGAACTTGATTAAAAATAGGCCTAAGACCTAACAGACACTTCACCTAAGAAGATATACAGATGGCAAATAAGCCTATGAAAAGATACTCCACATTATGTAACATTATGGAAATGCAGATTAAAACAACAGTGAGATATCACTACACACCTATTAGAATAACCAAAATCCAAAACACTGACATCAAATGCTGGAGAGGATGTTGAACAATGGGGGGGGGGGAACTCTCTTTCATTACTGGTGGGAGTACAAAATGGTTCAGCCACTTTGGAAGTCAGTTTGGTGGTTTCTTACAAAACTAAACCTACTCTTTTTATAAGATCCAGCCATGGGAGCTGAAAATTATGTCCACACAAAAACCTGCATGTGGATACTTTTACCAACTCTATTCATAATTATCAAAACTTGGAAGCAGAAAAGATGTCCTTAATCTTGAATGAATGTGAATGGATAAGTTGTAGTACCTCCAGACAATGGAATTTTATTCAGCACTAAAAAGAAGTGACTTCAAGCTATGAAAAGCCATGGAAGACTCTTAAACACATATTACTAAGTGAAAGAAACCAATCTGAAAAGACAACATACTTTGTGATTTCAACTATACATTATTCTGTAAAAGGCAAAATTTTGGAGACACTAAAATTATGGTTGCTAGAGGTGGGGAACGAAAGGATGAATTAATGGAGCACAAAGGATTTTAAGGCAGTGAAAATGCTCTGTATGATACAGTAATAAAGGATACATGCCATTATAAATTTGTCTAAACCCACTGAATGTACAACACTAAATGTAAAGCCTAATCTAATCTATGGACTTTGGATGATAATAGTATGTCAATATAGGTTCATTAATTATATAACAAATATCACTCTGGTGGGCAATGTTAATAGGTAAGGAAGGCTATGCACATGTGGGCACAAGGTATCTGGAATATTTCTGTAACTTCCAAACCTAGAAGTGCTGTTAAAACAAAATAAAAATAATTTCTGAAATAATTCAAGTTCAAACATCAGTTCTGGGGAAGCTGAATGCTTACAACCCTTCCCGCTGTGATTCTGAGAGCCATGCCTCCGCATGCGTAGGGTAGGGATAGTTCATGAGCTGCAAAGTGAGAAACTATCTTAGGTAGAAAACATACTTTAAAATGGAGATTTGCATGCAGGAAGTGAATGGGGGGAGTGCTCTCTGGGGGAAAAAGTGTAAGGGATTGTTGGAATAGGGATTAGGCAGAGATAAAGTTTACCTTGCTATAGCAGGAACTGAGGTTTCAGAAAACCCTTTTGGGATCACTGCAGAATTGTTCCAATTGGAGTAAGAGAGCCAGAGCTATGTCTTTGAATTCCCACATCATCACACTTTGGATGCAGGCTGCCCCTGGTGAGGAGTGTAAGGGTGGGTGAAGCAACTATTTTCCTCTATGTGCAATTCAACATTCTATTGGTCATTGGTGTTTCTGCATATGTTGATGAGTGATGCACTAATTCTTCTTTGTTCCTATCTTTGCAAGGGAGTTTCCACAGTGAACACCCTTGGAAGATCGAGATAGCATGTCCTTCTGGAGCAAAGGAATGCTTACTGCTCAGTAGAAGAAAGACAATGCCTCTATCTAGAGCCAAGGGCAGGCATGCTACTACATATTAGAAAAGATTCAACTTCACTTTGTTAAGAGTCCCTCTTATGTGATGCAACTCAACACATTTATACATATCATCTTTCTCTCTTTATGCCATGCTTTGGGAAATGGTGTTGATATGTTAACTACTACAATTGCACAGAATAATAAAATATCCTTTGTATCTGAATCAGGAGTTTTGTGTCTTCTACTAGTATCCATGACACTTTGACAGGCTAACTTGGTAGCCTGCAAGTAGAGTAAAATCTCAGATCCATCATAGTTCTTGACAGTCATTAGCAGCAAGCACACTTTCAGCAGCTGGGAGGAGTGCCTTGATCCTGAAAAGAGGACCTGGGCAGTATGTCTTGACACCCATCCAAAGAACCATGGGGAATCTGCAAAGCAATGTTGAGGGAAGAAACAAGATTTGGGAAAATGGCTTTGTGTAGGAAAATCTGGACTTCTATTAACATAGGGAAAATACTGTGAAGCCAGTTTCTCAGAGAATCAAGGAATCCTTCAGAATACTTTGAAGCTATGTTATTGAATGCAAGTTCCTGTACCCGATGCACTGTGAGGCCAAACAAACCAAAATATTGGAGTTTGGAGCAGAGTAAAGTTTATTGCAGGGCCAGGAATGGAGAACAAGTGGCTTATGCTCAAAAGACTCAAACTTCCTGAGGAGAAGAATTTATAGGCAAAATTTGGGTTAAGGACTACAGGGTGTGTGACTTTCTTCTGATTGATGGTAAAGTACCAGGGTGGTGTTCCAGGACTCCTGTGTTCAACTTCCACTGAGGAAAGCCTTAGTTTCTATAGAACTCAAAGATATATTGCTGTGTATATTCCCGGAGAAGGAGCCAGGACCCTGGCCCACAGCTGCACTATTGCTTCTTGACCGCTCCTCTTTTGTTTCTCAAACGTTCCTTCATTTCTCTGATTAGCAACTGTTTGAATCTTCCCTTTGGTACTCATGGAAGGTCTAGGAGGATAAAGCCTTTTTCCTGCAAAGAAGAAACAGGGGACACTGAAAGGCTTTTTTACCCAGGAAAGCCCTACAAGGTGTTGCTCAGTGTCAGTTAAAATATATAGTTAATTCCAAAATATAAATAAGAAGTATTTTTCTTAGCAGAAAACTGATCATTTTTCAAGTATACATAAACTTTAATACAATGTTATAACAAACACAAGTAAAGCAAAATAAAAACAAAAAAATTCCATGGAGTAGCTGATTGTTTTTGTATATAGTATACAAGTTACAGACCTCAAACATGTAATCTCAGCAGTAATATTGCAGGAGAAAGGGGCAGTGAGGGAATGGTCATGTCTCAGGTCTTGGGCGAGTTCCCAAGACCGGCTGCCAAGTGAAGATCCTTGGCTTTGAGCAGGAAAGAATTCAAGAGCAAGCCAAATTAAAGGGAAAGCAAGTTTATTTAGAGAGATACACATTTCATAGGCAGAATCAGCACTGTATCAGGAGATGAGAGCTGCCCTGGAGCATAAGGGTTGTTGGTTTTTATGGGCTGGGTAATTTCATAGGCTAACAAGTGGGAGGATTATTCCAACTATTTTAAGAAAGGGGTGGAGATTTCCGGGAATTGGGCCACCACCCACTTTTTGACCTACTATGGTCAGCCTCTGAACTGTCATGGCACCTGTGGGTGTGTCACTTAGCATGCTAATATATTATAATGAGCATATAATGAGGCTCAAGGTCTATGGGAAGTCCAATCTTCTATCATCTTGGGCCTAGTTGGTTCCAACCAGTTTTTTTCATATCCTGTTTTTATCAATGGTTGTGTCAGTATTTCAACAGTTGTGCCCTGCTCCCTTCCCTCTTGTCTCAGCAGTATACTACTTATTAATTGATTAAGCAGCAGTGTTATTTTGAAAAGAATATGGTAACTACTGAATTAACTTAAAATAAATCATTTTTTCAGATTTAAAATCTCATTCCTTTGTTTTTCTCTTCAAATGTCAATTATGAACATTCTAGTTGTCAGTGCTCTACTTGATACAAGATATGGATGGGAAAATATAGCATGAAATTCACTCCAAAGTTATGGCTTTAAATGAGAAAACAATCAATTTTTTCTCCCCGTGGAAAATGTACTAAGAAGATCTATAGGAAAATAATGGAAACAGTAGTTAGCTGTGCTGAAGCAGCTGATATCCAGACAGATAAAATGACTTACATATAATCAAGACTTAGAAAATTATAACATATTAAATCATTTTAAAACAGTTATGTAGATAAAAATGGATGTCAGAAAAGAGGTTAGCTATAGAACAATACATTACCAATTTTATGAAACATTTTTAATCTCATTGTTTCTCTATTAGCAATAAATGATTTGGGTTTGTTGGGTTTTTTTTTTTCATTGAATCTTTAAAGAGGTTGAGATATTAATGAAATTTTATTCTTATAAGGAGAAAGACTATCTGCATTAATATTTGTCAATAATGAAAAATACATAGTATTTTAATTGACTCTGGATTTAAGATAAATTATAGGGAAAGAACATAGATCTCTGAGAAAAAGGAATTTGAACCTGTGGAAAGACATTCATCATCTCATAATGAAAATTAGTTCATAATTACCAAAATGAAATGTGAGGGAAACATTACTATTTATAAATTCTCTTGATACTTAATTTTCTGTGTCACCTTGACTGAACTGTTGGATGCTCTGACATTTTGTTAAATATTATTCTGGGTGTGTCCATGAGGATGTTTCTAGACAAGATTTATAATTGAATAGGTAGACTGAGTAAAGCAAGTTGCTCTCCTTAGCATGGATGAGTCTCATTCAACCAACTGAGGGCCTAAATAGAACAAATGGATGGGTAAGAGGGAACCCCTCCTGCCTAAGTGCTTGACCTAGGACATTGGTCTTCTACCCTCAAACTAGAAATTACACCATCAGCTCTCCTGGTTCTCAGACCTTTGGACTTAGATGGGAACTACACCACAGGCTTTTCTGGGTCTCTAGCTTTTTGAATACAGATCTTGGGACTTCTAAGACTCCAGAATCATGTGAGCCATCTGTACTCCCCACCTTATTCAGAGTATTTCAGCATGTGAAAAATGCATTCATTCTACAAAGTCTACAGTTCCCTGAAAATGACACACAGATATAAAAAAATATTTGACAGAAATTTTGAAGTCAAAGAAATGGTGTTCTGGTAAATGTTTAACATCCAGCTCTCCAAAGAATGTAAAGGGGCTGGTTTGAAGTTTTTGCTAATTTCCATGGTGTTAAATCTTCCACCAAGGTTGTTTCATGTAGCAGTGTAACATCATAGAATGCAAATTTTTTAGAAAGTGTAAGTCAGCTGTGTCTGGCACACCATGCATGAAACACACGTGAAAACATTATGCCCACAACTGAAAAAAAAAGTGAAAGTTTCAAAGGATGATGGTTGTTGCTTTTAATAGACAGATGTAGAATTGATTATAAGAGATTTCTAATCTGGGATGATGTGCATCAAATAACCTTCAACTTACCTGACTGACTTTTTCAATGCATGCGTTCTTCCAACTTGAAAAATGTTTTTCAATGTTATTAATTTATTAACGTATGAAAACTGTTTCTTACAACATTGCCTATTAAAAAAAATTCTGTTTTTATTATTTCCCTCTTTACCAAGTCCCCAGTTTTCAGCTAAATATTTTCTGAATAAATATAACATTTCTGCCTCAAAAAGAAAGGTAGATAAAATATATATTTCCATCTTCATAGCTATGTCTTGCTTATTTCATGCTAAAACAAGAGGCTTTAAGTGAGAAGCTACGAGACAAAAATATTTTGCTTAATCTCATGAAGGTGACTCCAAGCTCTGTGAGACCTTAATTTTCAAAAATTATTTACACAATTATATGTCATAAAATTTTACACCAATTATTCAATAATAGAATGTATTTACTTCATTTGTAGCCAACATGTAACATTAGTATGATAGCATTAATACAGTCACAAGAAAATAATGTGATTAATACAATACTTGTTTTATTTTTTTAACATCTTTATTGGGGTATAATTGCTTTACAATGGTGTGTTAGGTTCTGCTTTATAACAAAGTGAATCAGTTATACATATACATATGTTCACATATGTCTTCCCTCTTGCGTCTCCCTCCCTCCCACCCTCCCTATCACACCCCTCCAGGCTGTCACAAAGCACAGAGCCAAAATCCCTGTGCCATGCGGCTGCTTCCCACTAGCTATCTACCTTACTACGTTTGTTAGTGTGTATATGTCCATGACTCTCTCTCCCCCTGTCACAGCTCACCCTTCCCCCTCCCCATATCCTCAAGTCCATTCTCTAGTAGGTCTGCATCTTTATTCCTGCCTTACCCCTAGGTTCTTCATGACATTCTTTTTTCTTAAATTCCATATATATGTGTTAGCATACGGTATTTGTCTTTTTCTTTCTGACTTGGTTCACTCTGTATGACAGACTCTAGGTCTATCCACCTCATTACAAATAGTTCAATTTCATTTCTTTTTATGGCTGAGTAATATTCCATTGTATATATGTGCCACATATTCTTTATCCATTCATCTGATGATGGGCACTTAGGTTGTTTCCATCTCCGGGCTATTGTAAATAGAGCTGCAATGAACATTTTGGTACATGACTCTTTTTGAATTTTGGTTTTCTCAGGGTATATGCCCAGTAGTGGGATTGCTGGGTCATATGGTAGTTCTATTTGTAGTTTTTTAAGGAACCTCCATACTGTTCTCCATAGTGGCTGAACCAATTCACATTCCCACCAGCAGTGCACGAGTGTTCCCTTTTCTCCACACCCTCTCCAGCATTTATTGTTTCTAGATTTTTTGATGATGGCCATTCTGACTAGTGTGAGATGATATCTCATTGTAGTTTTGATTTGCATTTCTCTAATGATTAATGATGTTGAGCATTCTTTCATGTGTTTGTTGGCAGTCTGTATATCTTCTTTGGAGAAATGTCTATTTAGGTCTTCTTCCCATTTTTGGATTGGGTTGCTTGTTTTTTTGCTATTGAGCTGCATGAGCTGCTTGTAAATTTTGGAGATTAATCCTTTGTCGGTTGCTTCATTTGCAAATATTTTCTCCCATTCTGAGGGTTGTCTTTTGGTCTTGTTTATGGTTCCCTTTGCTGTGCAAAAGCTTTGAAGTTTCATTAGGTTCCATTTGTTTATTTTTGTTTTTATTTCCATTACTCTAGGAGGTGAGTCAGAAAGGATCTTGCTGTGATTTATGTCATAGAGTGTTCTGCCTATGTTTTCCTCTAAGAGTTTGATAGTTTCTGGCCTTACATTTAGGTCTTTAATCCATTTTGAGCTTACTTTTGTGTATGGTGTTAGGGAGTGCTCTAATCTCATACTTTTACATGTACCTGTCCAGTTTTCCCAGCATCACTTATTGAAGAGGCTGTCCTTTCTCCACTGTACATTCCTGCCACCTTTATCAAAGATAAGGTGTCCATATGTGCGTGGGTTTATCTCTGGGCTTTCTATCCTGTTCCATTGATCTATCTTTCTGTTTTTGTGACAGTACCATACTGTCTTGATTACTGTAGCTTTGTAGTATAGTATGAAGTCAGGGAGCCTGATTCCTCCAGCTCCTTTTTTCGTTCTCAAGATTGCTTTGGCTATTCGGGGTCTTTTGTGTTTCCATACAAATTGTGAAATTTTTTGTTCTAGTTCTGTGAAAAATGCCAGTGGTAGTTTGATAGGGATTGCATTGAATCTATAGATTGCTTTGGGTAGTAGAGTCCTTTTCACAATGTTGATTCTTCCAATCCAAGAACATGGTATATCTCTCCATCTATTTGTATCATCTTTAAATTCTTTCATCAGTGTCTTATAATTTTCTGCATACAGGTCTTTTGTCTCCTTAGGTAGGTCTATTCCTAGATATTTTATTCTTTTTGTTGCAATGGTAAATGAGAGTGTTTTCTTGATTTCACTTTCAGATTTTTAATCATTAGTATATAGGAATGCCAGAGATTTCTGTGCATTAATTTTGTATCCTGCAACTTTACCAAATTCATTGATTAGCTCTAGTAGTTTTCTGGTAGCATCTTTAGGATTCTCTATGTATAGGATCATGCCATCTGCAAACAGTGACAGCTTTACTTCTTCTTTTCCGATTTGGATTCCTTTTATTTCCTTTTCTTCTCTGATTGCTGTGGCTAAAACTTCCAAAACTATGTTGAATAAGAGTGGTGAGAGTGGGCAACCTTGTCTTATTCCTGATCTTAGTGGAAATGCTTTCAGTTTTTCACCTTTGAGGATGATGTTTGCTGTGGGCTTGTCATATATGGCCTTTATTATGTTGAGGAAAGTTCCCTCTATGACTACTTTCTGCAGGGTTTTTATCATAAATTGGTGTTGAATTTTGTCAAAAGCTTTCTCTGCATCTATTGAGATGATCATATGGTTTTTCTCCTTCAATTTGTTAATATGGTTTATCATATTGATAGATTTGCATATATTGAAGAATCCTTGCATTCCAGGAATAAACCCCACTTGATCATGGTGTATGATCCTTTTAATGTGCTGTTGGATTTGTTTGCTAGTATTTTGTTGAGGATTTTTGCATCTATGTTCATCAGTGATATTGGCCTGTAGTATTCTTTCTTTGTGACATCCTTGTCTCGTGTTGGTATCAAGGTGATGGTGGCCTCGTAGAAGGAATTTGGGAGTGTTCCTCCCTCTGCTATATTTTGGAAGAGTATGAGAAGGATAGGTGTTAGCTCTTCTCTAAATGTTTGATAGAATTCGCCTGTGAAGCCATCTGGTCCTGGGCTTTTGTTTGTTGGAAGATTTTTAATCACAGTTTCAATTTCAGTGCTTGTGATTGGTCTGTTCATATTTTCTATTTCTTCCTGATTCAGTCTTGGCAGGTTGAGCATTTCTAAGAATTTGTCCATTTCTTCCAGATTGTCCATTTTATTGGCATAGAGTTGCTTGTAGTAATCTCTCATGATCTCTTTTATTTCTGCAGTGTCAGTTGTTACCTCTCCTTTTTCTTTTCTAATTCTATTGATTTGAGTCTTCTCCCATTTTTTCTTGATGAGTCTGGCTAGTGGTTTATCTATTTTGTTTATCTTCTCAAAGAACCAGCTTTAGTTTTATTGATCTTTGCTATTGTTTCCTTCATTTCTTTTTCATTTATTTCTGATCTGATTTTTATGATTTCTTTCCTTCTGCTAGCTTTGGGGTTCTTTTGTTCTTCTTTCTCTAATTGCTTGAGGTGCAAGGTTAGGTTGTTTATCCGAGATGTTTCCTGCTTCTTAAGGTGAGCTTGTATTGCTATAAACTTTCCCCTTAGAACTGCTTTTGCTGCATCCCATAGGTTTTGGGTCGTTTTGTCTTCATTGTCATTTGCTTCTAGGTATTTTTTGATTTCCTCTTTGATTTCTTCAGTGATCACTTCATTATTAAGTAGTGTATTGTTTAGCCTCCATGTGTTTGTATTTTTTACAGATCTTTTCCTGTAATTGATATCTACTCTCATGGCATTGTGGTCGGAAAAGATACTTGATACAATTTCAATTTTCTTAAATTTACCAAGGCTTGACTTGTGACCCAAGATATGATCTATCCTGGAGAATGTTCCATGAGCACTTGAGGAAAATGTGTATTCTGTTGTTTTTGGATGGAGTGTCCTATAAATATCAATTAAGTCCATCTTGTTTAATGTATCATTTAAAGCTTGTGTTTCCTTATTTATTTTCATTTTGGATGATCTGTCCATGGGTGAAAGTGGGGTGTTTAAGTCCCCTACTATGAATGTGTTACTGTCGATTTCTTCTTTTATGGCTGTTAGTATTTGCCTTATGTATTGAGGTATGTATGTTGGGTGCGTAAATATTTACAATTGTTATATCTTCTTCTTGGATCGATCCCTTGATCATTATGTAGTGTCCTTCTTTGTCTCTTTTAATAGTCCTTATTTTAAAGTCTATTTTGTCTGATATGAGAATTGCTGCTCCAGCTTTCTTTTGGTTTCCATTTGCATGGAATATCTTTTTCTATCCCCTTACTTTCAGTCTGCATGTGTCTCTAGGTCTGAAGTGGGTCTCTTGTAGACAGCATATATAAGGGTCTTGTTTTTGTATCCATTCAGCCAATCTGTGTCTTTTGGTGGGAGCATTTAGTCCATTTACATTTAAGGTAATTATCGATATGTATGTTCCTATTCCCATTTTCTAAATTGTTTTGGGTTCATTATTATAGGTCTTTTCCTCCTCTTGTGTTTCTTGCCTAGAGAAGATCCTTTAGCATTTGTTGTAAAGCTGGTTTGGTGGTGCTGAACTCTCTCAGCTTTTGCTTGTCTGTAAAGGTTTTAATTTCTTCATCAAATCTGAATGAGATCCTTGCTGGGTAGAGTAGTCTTGGCTGCAGGTTTTTCTCCTTCATCACTTTCAGTATGTCCTGCCACTCTCTTCTACTTGTAGGGTTTCTGCTGAGAGATCAGCTGTTAACCTTATGGGGATTCCCTTATGTGTTATTTGTTGTTTTTCCCTTGCTGCTTTTAATATGCTTTCTTTGTATTTAATTTTTGACAGTTTGATTAATATGTGTCTTGGTGTATTTCTCCTTGTATTTATCCTGTATGGGACTCTCTGTGCTTCCTGGACTTGATTAGCTATTTCCTTTTCCATATTAGGGAAGTTTTCAACTATAATCTCTTCAAATATTTTCTCAGTCCCTTTCTTTTTCTCTTCTTCCTCTGGAACCCCTATAATTCGAATGTTGGTGCGTTTAATGTTGTCCCAGAGGCCTCTGAGACTGTCCTCAGTTCTTTTCATTCTTTTTTCTTTATTCTGCTCTGCAGTAGTTATTTCCACTATTTTATCTTCCAGGTCACTTATCGGTTCTTCTGCCTCAGTTATTCTGCTATTGATCCCATCTAGAGTGCTTTTAATTTCATTTATTGTGTTGTTCATCATTGCTTGTTTCATCTTTATTTCTTCTAGGTCCTTGTTAACTGTTTCTTGCATTTTGTCCATTCTATTTCCAAGATTTCAGATCATCCTTACTATCATTATTCTGAATTCTTTTTCAGGTAGACTGGCTATTTCCTCTTCATTTGTTAGGTCTGGTGCATTTTTATCTTGCTCCTTTATCTGCTGTGTGTTTTTCTGTCTTCTCATTTTGCTTATCTTACTGTGTTTGGGGTCTCCTTTTTGCAGGCTGCAGGTTCGTAGTTCCCACTGTTTTTGATGTCTGTCTCCAGTGGCTAAGGTTGTTTCAGTGGGTTGTGTAGGCTTCCTGGTGGAGGGGACTAGTGCCTGTGTTGTGGTGGATGAGGCTGGATCTTATCTCTCTAGTGGGCAGGTTCATGTCTGGTGGTGTGTTTTGGGGTGTCTGTGGCCTTATTATGATTTTAGGTAGCCTCTCTGCTAATGGGTGGGGTTGTGTTCCTGTTTTGCTAGTTATTTGGCATAGGTTGTCCAGCACTGTGGCTTGCTGGTCGTTGAGTGAAGCTGGGTGCTGGTGTTAAGATGGAGGTCTCTGGGAGACTTTTGCCGTTTGATATTATGTGGAGCTGGGAGGTCTCTTGTTGACCAGTGTCCTGAAGTTGGCTCTCCTATCTCAGAGGCAGAGCCCTGACTCCTGGCTGGAGCACCAAGAGCCTTTCATCCACACGGCTAAGAATAAAAGGGAGAAAAAGTAGAGGGAATTAGTAGAAGTATGAGGAAAGAAAGAAGGAAAAGAGGGAAGGAAAGAAGGAAGAAAGAAAGAAAGAAGCAAAGAAGGAAAGAAGGCAAGAAGGAAAGAAAGGAGGGAGGGAGGGAGGAAGGAAGGAAGGAGGGAAAGAAGGAAAAAAGACAGAAAGAAAGAAGATACAGTAAAAATAAAATAAAGTATAATAAAGTTATTGAAATAAAAAAATCTTATTTAAAAAAAAAAAGGGACGGATAGAACCTTAGGACAAATGTTGGAAGCAAAGCTATACAGACAAAATCTTACACAGAAGCATACACATACACCCTCACTGAAAGAGGTAAATGGGGAAAAATCATAAATCTTGCTGTCAGAGACCACCTCCTCAATTTGGGATGATTCGTTGTCTAAAGGAGGGAAGGAAGGAAGGAAAGAAAGAAAGAAAGAACGAAGGTAAAGTATAATAACGTTATTAAAATTAATTATTAAGAAAAAAAATTTTAAAAAAACCATGGACGGATAGAACCCTAGGACAAATGGTGGAAGCAAGACTATACAGACAAGATCTCACACAGAAGCATACACATACACATTCACAAAAAGAGGAAAAGGGAAAAAAATCATAGATCTTGCTCCTAAAGTCCACTTCCTTAATTTGGGATGATTGGTTGTCTATTCAGGTATTCCACAGATGCAGGGTATATCAAGTTGATTGTGGAGCTTTAATGCACTGCTTCTGAGGCTGCTGGGAGAGATTTCCCTTTCTCTTCTTTGTTCTCACAGCTCCCAGGGCTCAGCTTTGGATTTGGCCCTGCCTCTGCGTGTAGGTCGCTGGAGGGCGTCTGTTTTTTGCTCAGACAGGATGGGGTTAAAAGAGCCGCTGATTCGGGGGCTCTGGCGCACTCAGGCCGGCGGGGAGGGAGGGGCACGGAGTGCGGGGCGGGCCTGCGGCGGCAAAGGCCGGCGTGACTTTGCACCAGTCTGAGGCCCGCCGTGCGTTCTCCTGGGTAATTTGTCCCTGAATCCCGGGAACCTGGCAGTGGCGGGCTGCACAGGCTCCGCGGAAGAGGGGTGTGGAGAGTGACCTGTGCTCGCACACAGGCCCCTTGGTGGCGGCAGCAGCAGCCTTAGCGTCTCCCGCCCGTCTCTGGGGTCCGCGCTTTTAGCCGCGGCTCGCGCCCGTCTCTGGAGTTCCTTTAAGCAGCGTTCTTAAACACTTCTCCTCACGCCCCAGGAAACAAAGAGGGAAGAAAAAGTCTCTTGCCTCTTTGGCAGGTGCAGACTTTTCCCCGGACTCCCTCCCGGCTAGCTGTGGTGCACTAACCCCTTCAGGCTATGTTCAAGCCGCCAATCCCAGTCCTCTCCCTGCGCTCCGTCCAAAACGGAAACCCGAGCCTCAGAGCCTCAGCTCGCAGCCCCGCCCGCCCTGGCGGGTGAGCAGACAAGCCTCTCGGGCTGGTGAGTGCTGGTCGGCACCGATCCTCTGTGTAGAAATCTCCCCGTTTTGCCCTCCGCACCCGTTGCTGTGCACTCCTCCGCGGCTTCGAAGCTCCCCCCTCCGCCTCCCAAAGTCTCCGCCCGCGAAGGGGCTTCCTAGTGTGTGGAAACTTTTCCTCCTTCACAGCTCCCTCCCACTGGTACAGGTGCCGTCCCTATTCTTTTGTCTCTGTTTTTTCTTTTGTTTTCTTTTGCCCTACCCAGGTACGTGGGGAGTTTCTTGCCTTTTGGGAGGTCTGAGGTCTTCTGCCAGCCTTCAGTAGGTGTTCTGTAGGAGTTGTTCCACGTGTAGATGTATTTCTGGTGTATCTGTGGGGAGGAAGGTGATCTCCGCGTCTTACTCTTCCGCCATCTTCAAGGTCCCCCAATATTTGTTTCTTAATACAGCACATGACATCACCATTTTAACCTACCTTTTAACATCATTCCTGGTTTCTTTGTTATCATTCTCATGTAAAGAGAGGTCTGACCTATTTTCAAGGCTCCACTACAGATTGCATATGCAAATATCCTCTTTGCTGTATTATGTTCAGGATCTGCAAATGCTAACATATAGATTCTTTCACACAGAACTGAAGAGGTTGCACTATGCATTGTACTCTAATATAATTATTTTTCATCTCTATCAGAACATGTGCATAGCCTAGATGAAATTGAGAAAACCCAGGCACCACCAAATAAATCAGTTATAGGTGCTTCTCTCACAGGAAAACTTTTACATATTCCTGTGAGAATACGTGTATTCCTCATAGGAACTGGCAAATGCCCAGTTCCTATGAGGAATACACCTCTTCTCTTTACCTTGGATGAAAGAGAGCACTTTAAGAGTGGCACGCTTGACAAATACTGTTTTTTGAAAAGGTGCTTTCCTTTTTAAAATACATAGAGACCTTGGTTTTAATTACGGATCTCATATTTTCTAGTGAGACTGAAGAAATTAACAAGGATATGGAGATGAGGACTCTGAAAAGCAGAATCAATAATAAATAACTCAGGATTACAAAGCAACCCTAATTTTAAATTTCGAAGCTATATGTTCTAGAGATGAGTGGTGATTCAAGAAAATTTAGTCTTGAGATTTTTTATTATAGATGTTTTGTGTCTTACTCTAGAACATTCTGCACAGGTAATATCAGTAACTCCATAAATCTCTTTTCACTGACACTGAAAGTTTGAATTTAAGCCATGTTCTCTGAGGTAAAGGGTCACGGGTTTTATCCACTAAGCCACCAAACCCCTCATTTAAAGTACTTTTGAGACCTGGTATTTCTTTGTGACAGAAGACATTCATGAGGAATTATGTGCTGCGCCTGAGGGTGAAAGAAGTAAAAGAAAGCCTTATTAAGAGTACACGTGCTGCAGCCCGACAGAGTTTGACCTTCACAATGACACAAAGGCAAAGATGAATGCAAAAAAGCTTCGCTGCTGTTAAACATTGTAACAAGACAATCTGTAGGACCTCCAAAAAAAGAAAAGAGGGAAAACGTTTGTCAATACAGGGAGGATGAAAGCAAATGCAGTTTTGGTCTGCAAGAAATAAAGAAAAACTCAAAAAAACTGAGGGTCAAAGAAGATACTAAGGCTATGGATACGAAGTGATTGATAATCCTGCATGATATTGTCGGATACTGTTTGTCTCCCACATATGGTTATAGTCAGTTAAACTGCTTTCTTTATTTTGAAAACAGGAATGATTATTATTCCCCAAATAAAAATCCATGGACAGGATACTTTTCGGATTCATTTTTAAAAGTATATTCTGTTTGGAAAATAAATATACCAGGATTTTACCACCAAAAAGATATAAACAAATACAAAGAACAC
This sequence comes from Pseudorca crassidens, assembly GCF_039906515.1. Lineage (NCBI taxonomy): Eukaryota > Metazoa > Chordata > Mammalia > Artiodactyla > Delphinidae > Pseudorca > Pseudorca crassidens. The sequence continues at coordinate 113,124,452 of NC_090300.1, read as the reverse complement.
TACTAATTTAATTATATTTTGATCCTAAATTAAGTGTTTGTGTACATGTGTGGGAGGGGGGTATTATATTTAAAAAGCTAGAGAAAACTTAAGTTCCATGTTGAGCAAACAGCACTTGTATAGTAGAATTACAACCAGAATAACTCTTTCCTTTAGCTTTAAGTAAAAAATATTGTCACCCCTCTGTCTTTTAATTTTTATTAAAGAATTACATTAGACCCAGATCCTCATTAGCAGAAAGTTGTCTCATCTTCCTTGTCACCTCACAGCTTTGCCCAAAGCATCTTGGCTTGTGTCTCCTGTACAGTCTAATCTAAAGTGGTTTAAATCTCCTTTGAAATACCAGGGCAGCGAGGAGACAGCCCTGGGAAGCCCACTGCAACCACGGCTTCTCCAGCTGCCAAAGTTCTCATCAGCAACATCCAAATGCAACTGCCTGTGGTAGTATCTCAAAGATCTATTTTCATCTCTAAATAGAGAAAAATAAATAAATCAAACCACCACTACAAGTTAAATTATTCCAGAAAAATCTATCATTTAACAGGAATTAATTAATTCAAATCACTCTTAAAACAATCCATGTATGTTATTATTACAAAATTTCTAAAGAACAAAAAATATTCTTATTTGATTTTTTTAAATTACAACTAAAATTATACTTAAATTTAGAAAAGATTTAAATTGTACTCCACCATAAATTGTTAATGATTTTTTTTAGTTGTTGAAATCATACTCATTAGAAGGAGGAATTTACTTTGCACAATGCTCCTAGGTCAGAATTCATGATTGTAGTTCTAGGCTTAATATATATCGATTATCCTCTCATAAATACAGCAGCTGAATATCTGTAAATTTAAAAGATATATATAAAAGATATGTATTAATGACAATACAGATTTTCCAAAACTTCTGTGTAAATTTGCCCAAATACATTTTTTTCTGTTCACAGACATAAGATGACATAAGAAATGGACAGATACTTCTTCACACTTACTGTATAATGGCTCAAAGTTAGTTTTAAAAAGAAGATATAGAAGTAGCTGCTGACTAGAGTAATCTAGATTGAATATCAACTGATAAACACTATATGTAGATGTATTTTCTTGTTCTTTAATCATTAATCTTTCACTGTTCTGTACCAAAGTAAATTTATTGTATTTTATGAGCTAACCAATAGGATGACGGATCCACATTTCTCTCTCCACAGAATTTGCATCTTTACAGAGGCAATATTTCCCACATTCTTTATCACATTTACCCTAAATAAATGCTAGATAAAATATTATTCTGCCTAAGATAACTAAGTCAAATCTTTTGGGAAGTGGTTCTCAAACTTAAGTCAGAAATCATAATTACCTGCAGGATTTGGGAAGAGAGATTTCTGAGTTTCGTCTCCAGAGTTGGTGATTCAGTTGATTGAGGTAGGGCTCCAGAATTTGAATTTCTCAAAAACTCCCAGTAATGCTATACTATTAATTGGACCTCATTTTGAGAAACACTGTTTTAGGGAATCTGTGTTTTTAACAAATTCTCAGGTGATATGGTGATTAGCTAAAATTAGGAAGCATTATTCTATGACTGAATTCTAGCTAACCTCTTGATAACCAATATTTTTTATCTTCTATCATCTCAGCCTATCCTGCTCTAGTCCCACATTTCTTCCTGACACACTCTCATTTATATCTAAGAATGATATTTCTGTGAAGCTTAATTCAGCACAATCAAAATATTAGAATTTGAAGGAGTTAATTACTTTTTTGTTCACATGATATAAAACACTTTTATAGTTTTTATGAAACTATATTCCAACGTTGGTATAGTATACAATCTCTCTACCCTGATTATAGCTAAGATATAAATGCCTCAAGGACTAGGAAGACAAACTAAATGAGATGAATGTGTTGGATGGAAACTCTGGTGAACCGCATGGCCCATGTCATGTCTAAAGGAAAAATACAGGATGGGAGGGAGGCGCAAGAAGGAGGGGATATGGGGATATACATATACATATAGCTGATGAACTTTGTTATGCAACAGAAACTAACACAACATTGTAAAGCAATTATACTCTAATAAAGATGTTAAAAAATAAATAAAGGAAAAACACAATCCTCTTCAATTAACTACTACTGTAAAACAATATGGACCTGATACTTGCAAGTGATGAGTTCTATTTATTTGTTTGTTTGTTTGTTTTAAGAATCAAGTCAAAATGTGTGTAGAGGTATAAGTGCAAGCCTTTAATGTTTGTTCAGTGAATAAAAAGAAAATAATTACACATCTTATCTAATAATCTGTTTTCATAAACTTTAGTTTTAAATTGCAAAGACAGTACAGAATTCTCACATGCCCTTAATCACTTTTATTTTTAACATCTTATATTTTCATGATATATTTGTTACAACTCTGACATCAAAGTTGGTATATTACTATTAACTAAACTCCACAATTAATTCAGACTTCACTAGTTTTTCTCTAACATTCTTATTTTGTTTCAGGATCTCACCCAGGACAGATTATGTTTAATCATATGTCTCCTTAGGCTTTTTCTGGCTGTGACATTTCTCAGAGTTTTCTTGTTTTTTATACCTCAACAGTTTTAAGCTGTACTGGTAAGGTATTCTGTACAACGTGGTTTAATCAGGATTTACCTGATGTTTCCCATTGGGGTTTAAACTAAGGTTGTATGATTGGGAGGAAGACCACGGAGGTAAAGTACCATGCTCAGCACATATCCTGGAAGTGCAAGCTACCAAAAGAGCTCATCATTGATTATGTTAACAATTACTCGCCGGAAGCACTGTTTGCCAGTTTTCTCCACTGGAAAGTTACCCCTGCCTCCTATTTTACAATCTACAGTTTCAAAACAAGTCACAAAGTAGAACCAACACTCAAAAGAGGAAGAACAGTTCCTTGAGGGTGGGGTGTCTTCATGAATTATCTTGGATTCACTTGTAAAAGATTTGTCTATTCTCATCATAATAATAAAATTTTAATTAAAATAATTTTAATAAAAAATTAATGAGAAAGCATTTTAACATAATATGACATTTTAAAAGTAAGTATAGTATTTTTGGTTTTATTCTAATGGAAGTAAAATATTACTTTCTAAATTCTCATACTCTGTAACACCTTTTACAAACGTGGCTTTTAAAACTGGGTGTGTATTAATGAAATATCACAATCAGGAATGATCTAGATATTTCAGAGGAAGAAGCACAAGCCTGAATGAGTTAGTAAAGCTAACCTTCTCCGGGATGAAGCAGGATAATGTAAGGCTTTGAAGAGCATGTAATATACAAGTGTCAAGGATAAACAACGCACATTGCATTTGATTGACTCTGGCCTTCTTAATCTATTGAAGACTCCAACAACTAACCATATTTATAAATTTCCTTTGCTATGGTCAACGAAGAGACAAAGAACAAATATAAAGAGAATAATACAATTTTAGCCTAGGAAAGAACCTCAGCCATCTTTAATTTAATAACTTCATTTCATATAAGAAAATATTTAATTTGAAAATGGTGAAAGACCTGCATTGTGGTATACAGCTATTCAAGGAATAAATAGCATTATCCCCCATTTTTCTGACTCCCAAGTCAGTGCTTTATTATTATACTCTATTTTACTGTGAAGAATCAAAAGACAAAATTAACCTGTACTTGGAAAGAATGTTGAATTGCAATTTTCTTTGTTTGTTCCTGTGCTGGTTTATGTTGCGTCAATTTAGCTAAGGCTGTGTGTTGTTTCCATGAATCCCCTCCCCAGGGTTTTGGATTATAGATGGCCAAGAGTAAAACTTACATGAGATATGGAAGGTTATAAAAAAAAAAAAAAAGCTTTCCAAGAGCTGGAAATTTCCATAGACCTTGCTCAGACATTCCTTACCTCCCCCTCCATTTTTCTTCAGTTGCCAGATATGCTTGATTTCTTGTAGCTCTGAGTTGTTCATCAGTGCAAAGTTTTCTTTGATTCACTGACTTCTCCATTCCTTTTTTTTTTTTTTCCCCTCATACTACCATCTCCCAAATCCTGTCAATTTGGATGAGATTTAATTCATATAACAAATCTCTGATTTTCATACTGCTTAATAAATTTATTTTCTTTTCTTCTTCCAGTTTTATTGAGATGTAAGTGACATACAACACTGTATAAGTTAAACGTGTACAGCTCAATGACTTGATATTATATTGTGAAATGATTACCACAGTAAGTTCAGTTAACCTCTATTGCCTCATATAGTCACAATGTTTTTCCTTGTGATGAAAATTCTTAGAATCTACCCTCTTAGCAACTTTAAATATACCATAGCATTGTTAATTATAGCCATCATGTTGCACATTACATCCACACTATTTATTTATCTTATAACTTTTGACCACCTTTGTCCAATAACTATTTGTTTGGTTGATATCTGCAAGATATGTTTTGTTTTTATTCATTTTTTATGCTTCACCCCTCTAGATTACTAAATGAAGGAAAAGGGACACCTTCTTTTCAGAAATGAGAAAAAGCTTTATTACAAATAGGATGATTAAAAAACAAAGGATAATAGAAATCACCATCTCATTTGTTACTTGTATTATTCTGCCATAATAAAATACCATATACTAGGTGGTTTAAGTAACAGAAATTTATTTTCTCACAGTGCCTGAGACTGGAAGCCCAAGATCAAGGTGCCAGCATAATTTGTTTGTGGTGAGCACTCTCTTCCTGGTTGCAAATGACCATCTTATTGTCATGTCCTTGCTTGGTCTTTTCTAGGTGCAGACACCCTGAGAAACAGAGTGAGCATTCAGGTACTATTCCTATAAGAATACTACAATGATCATATCAGGTTCCCAACTTATTTCCTTTGAATCCCCATCTCCAAATAAACCACACTGGAGATTAGGGCTTCAACATATGGATTTTGTGGGTAAACAAACATTCAGTCCATAATGTTACATAAGCAAATAAAAACAAATGATAAACCAAACAAATGTATAAATAAATAAATAAGTAAAAATTCAAAGAGAAGATCATTGAATTGAGTGTCTCAATCCATATATTCTTAAATGTTGACCTTAAACATGTGTCAATCTGACTCTTTAAGGATTAATTGGGGATTTTTATCAAAATGCAGATCCCAGATTTGTTGAATCAAAATATTCAGGGAGCAGACCTAGAAGCATGTATTATGACAAAGTTCCCTGAATGATTAAGAAAACCAATGTATAAACAGCTGGTTTAAAATACAAAATCAAATTCATTGGTAGTCGTTTTTAGTCACATTATAGGAAAGATTTTAAGACCAAGCTTGACTCTAACTTGAATGTACTGTACCTGAGCAGGAGACCCTAGTATGGACATAAAAAGTTAGAGTGATGGCAGATATGACATTTTGTGTCATCCTTGTTAAAACTTTAAAAAAGGAGAGATATAATATTCATATCTGCAATATGCTCCTCTAACTGAATATGATTTGTCTTTCAAGTTTTTTAAAGTTTACTCAAAAGTAAATTTTACAAGTTTGAAACTATTGTGAACATTTATAGCAAAAGCGAAACCAAATATTGTATAAATGTCAAATGTATCTGAAGTTTTATTATACATAAGAAGTAAAAAGATCAAGAATATAATAAAGGTTAAATAATAGGAGATACTTTTTGAATAATACAAGAAACTATGAAAATTAAATTCCTTCAGTATTTAGAAGTTCTTTTTTAATAGAAAAAAAGAAATGTGATGTTTTGGCAAGGAATTAACTCCTAGAATTAATAAATGTTGGAAAAATGCAACTACACCTGTCTTTAAATTACATTTTAAAAGCACAACTAATTTGAGTGAAATTATTCATCTTGGAAAAAAAAAAGAATTCTACAGAGTGAATTGATGACTTAAAAGTGCATGAAAGGTTATTACAGAAGGAATATTGAACAGTTGTTTCTGTCTTAAGTTATGGAATAACCAGGTGATCGATTAAAGGAGAAATCTGAATACTCACTGTGAGCATACCACTAAACAAGCTGCTTTTAGGGATCATACAAAGGAAGAGACAACATGGCTCCTAACTTAAAAATGGAGGAGCTAAAGGTAAGATAAGCCAGTGGAAATAAACTAGACATGTATGGCATGAGTGAGGGCTGAGAAAAAGTGATTCAAAAACATAGGTTAAAGTGAGTAATACCAGAAGCAATTTAAAAAAGCAGAACTTTATTAAAGCAAATAACTCTTCAGACAAAGTAATCTTTTTATTTTTTCCAAAATATTGTAATCCTCTTTTATATTACTCATGTTAATATTTGAGAGCAGTCAATGTAAATAAATGTGATGAAGATACCTCAGGATTATCAGAATGGGGACCAGGTATGGAAGTTAATATTCTGCCGTTAAGACAGCAGCCTGGTCCAACGGTTTAGAACTTTTAAATTCATCACTTTGTTCATTATTTACACATATCTACTGGCAGCTTGCCAATCATAATGTATGCACAAATATAAAAGTCATATCATTAGCTGTGGATGACCTGTTTTGGCTGGTAACCTCTCTGTAATATGTCAGAAGTGTTATTTTGAAGCAAATATTTTGATAAAATTTTTGTTAGGATAGATATAACTGTCACTAATAAACTTATGTCCATATCACAATGTGTTCTTGTATTCTTTCCAAAATTATTTGTTTGTTGTTATATGACATTGGCTGACTTGGAGGATATAAATTATTTTCTATGTAATGTTTGTTAATACAGTACTACAGGAAAAGATGTTTACTATATGCAGCAAGATGGAGAATAATGGTGCTGACTTTTCAGTACCTTAACAGATGACTATATTTTTCCATTTTATTTTATGTGCATTTTGAATGGCATATGTACTATACTTCACGGTTGATTTTAGCACAGGATCCAGATGTTCCTGACACATCTGTTTCCGTACCTGTATATAAATGAAATTCTAAATGATACTAGCAACTCTGGGGACTGCATTAATCACAATAAAAAGTATATATTTTTATCTTGTCTACATGGGGATCACCTATGTATAAAGTAGATGTGGAGTAGTTAGTCATTTTTTTATGTGTCTTTGCAATGAAGTTATTTACATACTACTGATTTGCTATGCCTGGCCATCTGGTTATGGATGAAATGTTGCAGTTTTTTGTTTTTGTTTTTACCTTTGTTTAAAAGGACTTTCTAAATGTTATCAATACCAAATGTTCTATGTCATTTATGCTAATAATCTACAAAAATATTTTATATTTTTCCAGATTGTTGCATGTTATATTTCTAAATTTACATATCATTTGCTTTTTAGCTGACTTTGTAAAACTGTGGAATTAAGTATAATGTTTTGAGCATTTTCATAGATGTTGTATGACACACTTTACTTCTTAATAACTATGTGAAACAGTAGATCTACACCACCTGTTCTTTGACCAGTAAAGATGCAGCCTGGTAGTTGAAAGCTAAGGCAGAGCAGTCAGAGTGTTTTGTGGCAAGAATGCCTGTTGAATTTTTGACTGTGTGAACTGGGAAAAATACAAACGTCTCTAAATCCCAATTTCTTTATCTGTAAAGCAAGGATAGTTGAGTATTAATTCATATGGTTTTTGTGTGGATTAAAATAGATAATCTATTTTGATAATTTAGCACTGCACTGAGCATATAACACATACTTTTTAAAGGATAGTCATTTGGTTTAATATGATTAAATAACAGTAATTGAAATATTGTATATAAATTTGAAGAAGCTGACTTTATCACTGCTTACTGTAACTAATATTTTTCTAATTTTAATAATAAAGATAAGCTTTATATTCTTACTTTAATCCACTTACACAGTATCACAGGAAGTTCATGCACGTTCTAAAGTTTTTAAATATTATTAAAAAATCTCCTAATGAAAAGTCTAAAACACTCAGATTCATACACAGTTTTTTCTAAGTCTTTTTATTTTAAAAAAAACAGCTTCTCTGAGGTATAAGTGATAGACAAAAACTGTGTTTATTTAATGTATCCAAGTTGATAAAATCATTACTTCAATCAAGGTAAGAGACATATGCATCATCTCCAAAAGTTTTCTTGTGTCTTTGTGAGCCTTTGTGTGTGTGTGTGTTTGTGTGTGTGTATGTGAGAGAGAGAGATAACAAGACTTAACATGAGACCTAAATCCTTTTAATAAATTAAGTGCATAGTACAGTATTGTTGACTAGAGTCTCTACGTTGTACAGCAGATTTCTAGAACTAATTCTTCTTGCAGAACTACTGAATAATACATTCAAAAGCATTTTGAATTCTAAAGCAAAATTCCAGTGTATGGACAGTATCATTGAAAGAAAATCTTCCAATAGCAGACAATTACCAATGCAATGTGTTTCCCTGTTGTTTACATAGAAAAAAATTGTATGCAGTATTTACATACATAAAAATATAGTACAAAATTTTTAACAAAATAATATGTGAGAAAATTTTCAAATTATATTTCAGACATAATTAGTAGGAATCAGATATTTTGAAAAGTTTGCCAACTGTTAACAAAGCGATGTATCTCTCAGGTCTTACTAGGCTGAGTCTTGTTACAAAACATGCGTACTTTACTAAGCACAGTAATTTTATAAAGGTGAGATTTTAATAATCTTAATATGATTCTTTATTATAACATATAGATGTTTTACTAGGTTTTGATCATGTTTTAGGAAATGTTTAATATTTGAAGTTAATACAAAACACAAAATTATACTTCTTCCATTTGTATTTTCAAAGGAACATCTTATTTTCAAGAAAAAAATATTGAGTTTAAATGGAAGAACAATTTAAAATTCCTAAAATGGTAAGATGTTACTTGTTAAATGAAATTCTAAAACATATTTTCCCACAACTATTATAACAATATATCTGATAGATAATCCTTCAGGAAAAGAGGAAATTCAACCTATTTCTATGTTTAGTAAAAGAGAGGAAGGAGTTCCGGACCAGATGCAATTGATTTTACAAACACAATACCTCACTCAAAATTTATGAACATTTAAGAACAGTGCTATATATCTCAAAGTTTTTGATATTGAAAAGATGTCAGTTTAATACAAATGAAAAAATAGTTGCTATTCTTTTGACTTGTAAAATACAGATAGTACTACTTACATTCCCCATATTTTTCTGTATTTTAAAAGAAAGTGAATAATTTTAAAATAGAAGAGAATGTTTGCATTTAGCTTATTATCATTTTATGCCTATTATTAATAATCATCAACTTCATCATGCTAGGGGATCCCACATTTCCAGATATGAATAAGGAATAAAATTGGAGGGCATTCGGTATATGTGTTTCCTTAAGGAAAGTGTTGCTAAAACTCCAACTTCATTTTTTGAACACAGTATATTTAATTAATGCTCTGATACAAATTTCCATGGACACGTGTGCTTAGCATAAAACAAATTACTTGATGCTAAGTTGCTTATCAGGGTGTTTACACGAATGACAAATAGTTTGGGTTTTTCCACATCCTTGCCAATATTGATATTTTAATGCCTGGCTAGTCTGTTGTATATAAAATGTCATCTCCTTGATTCAATATGAATTTTTTTGAAAATTGATAAGGTTGAGCAGCTTTCCACACCATGCATATATTGTATTCTCAGAATTTTGTTTCCATTGTTTAAGAGTGGAAGCTATACAAAGTATAAACCCCTGTTAGTACTGATTTAGCTACATCCCACTATTTTTGATATGTAGCATGCTCAGTCTTTTAGCTGAAATGTTTTTTACAACCCAGAAATAATGAAACATTGTATTCTAAATTCCCAAGTAGAGAGGATTTTCTCCACACTATATTTGTCATTAATTAAAAGTAATGGTATTCTAATCAGAATATGTGATCTGTATTATACGTACTATTTAATAATTTACTTTTTGATCATTTCAAAAAGTTTAGTGATTATTTAAACTATTTCATGTGCATATATATGTTGAGAATTCATGTGCCCAATTTTATTTTCTTTGATGACAATTTTAGCATTCATTCAACAATGGTTTATTGAGCAAACTCCTCCCTGTATTCAGAAATTTACATTGATTTTGAAGGGAAATTTTTGTGCGCTCTGTTATTTTATGTTTAGAGTTTGTTTCAAATCTCCCTTTGCTTCTTCCTCACTCCTCCCTCTCTATAATTTTGAGGGTCCCTACAATCCAAGTTTCCATCTCCTCCACATCCTCTGTTTATGACAACATCTGTTAGTGGGAGTTCCCATCCTCTGTAGGAATACTGAGATATGGTGTTGGGATACCATAGCAGAAGGCAGTGTATCTCAGCTTCTGGTGAGGAGCCTGAGTTTCTGCTTCTTCTCATTTGGGCCAGCTTTTGCTATAAGCTGTAGCCCTACCTCCTTTCATAAGCAGGAAAGTCTTACTCCTTAATCGGGCTCTAAGACTCAAGCCTGGCTTCAGCAACCCATCTTTCATGAAACACATTGTGACCCAATGTCCAAAAAGAGCTGAAGTCCAAGGCCCCAGTCCCTGCTTCTAGACCTAGAAGTTTCAACACCACTGCCCCTATGGTATTGCTGTTGGTTTGTCTTCTGTTATTTGTTTTTGTGTTTTTTGCATTGACAGTTTTCTCAGGTCTACATTGATGTTTGAATTATTTTTTAACCTAACTATGCATTTTTATTTATGTGGATTTAGAACAAACAGAGTATGGCAGGATTTGAAACTGCTGATCCTTTTGTGTGAGAATTTTTTGGTACCATTTTCATAGCATTATTCTTCAGCCAAATTTTGAAGGACTGTGTACTGTAAGTCATGACTATGTTATGTTAAAGAGCTTCTACTACTAACACATAAAAAAGTTTTGGGTTTTGCTAAAGTTTATATGAAAAGCCTGAAATTTAAATAATGACATGAGCAGAATCTAAAATCTAAGATATGACTTTATTTCACAGACTGCCTAGAATGCAGCTTTTTAGTAATTCTCACAACACCTTAGAAAGATTCTTAAATATATATCTAAACTACATTTTTGTCTTGATTGGTTTTCATATATTAAAAGATATCTCCATTATTTTATTTTTATCAGGCATATCTAATCTTAGATATTTATGCTAGGAACCTAGAAAAAATTCAGTGAAAATAGGGGGAATTCATTTGAATCTAAAGAATAAAAAAGGAATCTAACATCTTCTCATGTCTCCAATTCTTCAAATATTTTAATACTGCACTGCCTCTTACATGATAATTTTATTCTTGAATATTATGGCAGTTATCATAATTCTTAGATTAAATTTCATAGTGGAAAAGCCAATATTATAAGGTTTATAGTGACTTGAGGTCTATTCAAGATCCTCAGGTAAGTAATGATATACAGTGTGAACTTAGCTTATTGATTAAAAGGGATATGAAATATGTAAATTTAGACAAAAGGTTTTAAAGGCAAATATAGATGTTTGAACTTTTTTCATTATAATACTACATGAAATCATTGATTGATCACTTCACTACACAGAAATTAATACATTTACTTTTGAAATTTCACTTTGCTTACCTGGGAAACTACCCTCCAACTTATAATATCAGTTTATATCTTGATACGTGTTAAAATAGTATTTCACAACCTCCATTACATATTTGAAAATGAAAAACAAAACTTTGAAATTAAAATGAAAGATATTGATAATACACATCTATCCTTTCTTTGGCTCCTTAATTCAACATTTCCTTTAATGAGAAAGAATAAATTCCTGTTACACAAAGCTTAGTGAATATTAATTTTTAATCTATTACAAAACCTGCCTGGTATATTATAAAAAGTTACGATTACATAAATGTGTATGATACTACATAAGTAGAGTTTACTATGCTAATTTACCTTAAGAAATTCTACCTTTCATTTCACTTGAATGTGAGTGTGTGACAAATTTCGAAGTGTGCTAGACTGGAGGGAAAGACTTTTAAGTCCTTGTTTTTACCCTTAACTAACAAAGAGGGCTAACTAGAGCTACTCTCCATTTTCTTATATACAAAATGAACTACCACATCACATATGATTTGTCTCTTTCTGCTCCATGTGCTCTGTGTATCCCTAAACCAACCTAGAGCTTCTAAGGAAAAAAGAAAAAAAAAAATCAATAGAATTACATGTTGGTGAAATGAAAGTTTCCTTACGGAAGCTCAGTATAGAGAAGTATGAAATGATGAGATAAGGAAGAGACTGAGATTTTGAAATAGTTCTTTTAATTAGCAATATATCTCCAGGTAAAACAATGGTTTCAGAAACCAGAATAAAATATTGCAGGATGCAGGTCTGACTGAAGTCACATTGCCATAGTAGCTGTGGATAAGATTCCTATAAAACATCTTACATTTCAAAAGAATAATGTAAATTATCATTAGTTACCAAGATCTGTCTGTTCCAGTGAGAATTGCAACCTAATTTAAATGAGTCCAATGAACCCTCCTATGGAGGAAAAAATCCTATTTCATCAAAGTGGATTCAGCCTGTGGCATGCTGTGTTTGGTTGTGGCCCAAGTCACAGCCCGCTGGGAGTGGCAGCCCCTGCCATCAGTGTCTGTCAGGGAGCAGACATTTCTCTCTTTGTATTATCCCTGAGCTCCAGGCTTCTGTACCGGTCAGACCACAGTGAAATGCTGACAGTGAGCTGCTGCACAGAGAGACCAGTGAGAGGCTCTCACTCTGTATTTAAAGGGCCCAAGAGCTGCAGGAAGACAGTGTTCCTGCCTCTTCTAAGTGGCATGTATGGAGAGATATCTGATTTAGCAGCTCTGACAGCCCACAGGAAACTTGGTCCAGACAGAAACAGAATGTGAAATAACAGGAGCTCTCATACTTGAGTTTAAGAAAAACGAGAGGGGACTAAGAATTCTGAGTGTCTCTGATAAACCACAGTGTGTTAAACACATACTTTCATTTAATTTCCCAAAGCATCACACATAATTGTGGAGTTTAAATAACGTACCTTCAGTCATCTAGTAAATGAGTGGTTGTGGGGGAAAAAATCTGATGAAGCAGCAATTAAAACACAAGGATGAAAAATGTGGTCTCTGGGATTCTGAGACTTGGTTTCAAAATTGTCCCGACCACTTCCCAGCCATGAGAAACTGGACAAGTTTTATAAAATTTTTTTGTGCCTTTGTTTCCTCATCTGCAAAACATAGCTGGTGCTCACATGACAGAGATTTAATATTCAAATAAGACATCTCTATTAATTGCTTAGAAAAATATTTAGTGTTTCTTACTTCCTCAGTAAATACTTGATATTATTTTCCAATGATCATCAAAATCTATGCTCATTCTAAAATGACATTCAGTTTTCTGTATTTAAGTGTCATAGTCATAATATCCATTGAAATATGCTTCTCAGTGTTTCTATACTCTGTCTATAATACTAGCACATCATCCTTATTCATGTAATTCATCTATATTTATGGTGCTGATCTTATGCTATTTGTGTATTTGTTGAAACTCATTTTACTCATTGCTTGAAAGATACTCTTTGATGAGTTATTAAGTAATACATTATCAGAAATGGAAAACTTAATCTGTAACTTTGTAGCCTCAGGAATTGTGATTAGAAAGCAATGAAGATATGGAAAAAAACACTTTTTAAAGAAGTAAAAAGATAAGTGCATTAAGGGAAACAGAGAAACAGAGATAAAATGCTTCAAAGAAGATGATTTTTTGTAGTGTCATCTGAATGACTAACAATATCTTGAACTTAGCACAATGAAAACTACTTACTCCCTCATCCCTATTGCAAACTGATCCTATAGTCAGCTTTGTATGTCCTGTTAAATGAGGTGGATTAATAATCTATTAATTCATTTGCTCTTTTTTGAACCAAATCTTTGTTAATTACACAGTATTATACAAGTATGTCCTAAAATGTACTTATTCATACATAGAAGCATTTTTTCAACAAATATAGTCATTTACTTTTTTTAACTCTATAAACAATGAGGAACAACATTTGTTTGGTTTTATTTATTTATTTTTCCCATAAGGAGTTTACAGTCTTCACAGAAAAAGATAAATCCATGCATAATACAATTAAAAATTCTGAGGGTGCTGATGAAAGAAATTGTCACATGTTGAGGTATGGGGAAGTCATTCTGGCTTATACATGATTTGAATTGAACTTTATGCTAACTTGAATAGCCTGTCTTATGGCCTGTCAAACATGCATTGTATATCTGCTTTGACCATTAAAGAAAAGAATGCATTTAAAAATCAAAATGGAGTAACTGTGGTTCAAGCATTCAAAAATGGAACCAGGTGGCCATTGTGGTTGTGGTTTCAGACACGTTATTGCATCACTGAGAACTTGAATCTTCTGAACTGCATGAGACTCAAGGACAGCATGAGCCATTCTCAAAATAATATCTGCTAGCAGCTGCCAGCTGCAACCTGTGGTCTTAAAGTTTTGTAACCATGCAACCATTTCAGACCCTAATCAATTCTTGCTTAACAAGCACCCTTACTTCTTGCCAGCTCCAGTACTAACTCTTGACAATTTATGTAACTTGTGGGTTTTGTCTATATAAGCCTCCTCCATTTTGTAGTCTGGCAGAATACAATTCAAGAACTTCTTGAAACTTTGCCTCCCAGACTATAATCCTCAGTTTAGCTCAAATAAAACTTTTTTATTCCTATTATAGACTATTTATTATTTGTGTTGACAATACTTACTATAAATAGCACAATAAGAAAACAAAACAAAACAAAAAAGAGTGGTGGAGGTAGTTGTAAATTCATAGCTGTTAGTAATAAACCTGCTATTATTATTATTAAAAATAAGCCTGCTATAAATATATGTCAGCAAATATTGGGATGGGCATATATTTCATTACTCTTGGTTAACGAAGGAATGAAAGAGCTGGGAAATACAATAAATGTATTTTTAAATTTATAGAAATTACCATAAAGTTCTCCAAGTAGTCCCATCATTTCATATTCACACCAACATTATATGAGATTTCCAGTTTCTCTACACGCTCAGCAATACTTGATAATTTTAGAAATTCTAGTTGGCGTGTAATTGCATATTATTATCATTTTAATTTTCTTGATGTGTAATGACATTTACCACCTTTCATGTGCCTAGTGACTATTCATGTGTCTTTCATGAAGTGCCTGTTCAAGTCTTTTGCATGTTTTTAAAGGGAAATGTTTATCTTCTCATTATTGTATTTTAAGGGGTTTTCATATTATTTTTACAAACAGCTCCCTTTTCATATATTTATTTCACAAATATTTTGGGCCAGTCTGAAGCATATTTTATCAGTTTCTTAATATTTTTAAAAAGGATTTTTTTTATTTTATTAAATTTTAAAAAGCACTTTTTAAAGTAGTTTAAGCTTTTTATCTCCTAAGGTATCTTTGCCTACTGAAACATATGAGTTGTTTTAGGTCTTTGGCCTAATTTCTCAATATTTGTGTTTTTTTATATGATTTTTATGGATTTCTAATTTATTTCTTTGGTGGTCAGGAAGCATATTATTTGATTTCAATGCATTTACATTTTTGCAGATTTGTTTCATGGCCTTCTCTTGACTATGTTGATGAATATTGCATGTACATTTCAATAGAATGTGTATTATAGCATTTTGGTTTTTAATGCTCTAAAATATCAATTAAGTCAAGTGTCATTAATATTGTTCAAGTTTTCTATACCCTTAGTGAATTTTATCTGTTGCTTTTTCTATCAATGCTAATAGAAGAGTACCAAAATATCCAGTTATGCTTGTGGGCTTGTCCATTTCTCCTTTCAGATCTGTCATCTTTTGATTCATATACTATTAAGGTTTGTTGTTATGAACTTATACATTTTGCATTATTATGTCTGCTTAATGAATTAAAGCTCTTATTATTAAAAATGATCCTTTTGTCTTTAGTAATATTCCTTTTTCTGAAGGCAACTTTGTCTAATATTAACAAAGCTAATTCAGCTTTCTTATGATTAGTATTTTAGTATAATTTTATACTGTGTTACCTAAGGACAGCTGGCAGTTAGTCTTTGCTTTTTTACCCTTTCTTGCATTTTTAGTTTTCTATTTGGAGTATTTGAATCATTTTTATGTAATGTAATTATAGGTATAGTTGGTGTGCTGGGCTGAATTGTTTCCCTCCAAAATTAATACCCACCTGCAACCTATGTATATGAATATTTTGGAAATAGAGTCTTTGCAGATGTAATTGTGTTAAGATGAATTCATACAGGATTAGGGTGGCCCTAAATCCAGTATGACTGATGTTCTTATAAGAAGAGGGACATTTGGACACAGAGACAGGACACACAAGGGGAAAACTGTCTTGTGCAGATGCAGGAGGAGATCGTAGTTATTCTTCCACAAGCCAGTGAATGCCAGGGATTGCTGGCAACCACAAGAACCCAGGAGAGGCAAGGAGGGATGCTTCCCTAGAGACTTTGGAGAGAGCATGGCCCTGCTTGATATTGGACTTCCAAGTGTCCAGAACTGTAATTGTTGAAAAATAAGTTTCTGTTGTTTTAAGCTACCCATTTTGCTCTAATTTGTACCAGCAGCTCTAAGAAACTAATATCATTTGGTTTTAGGCTTACCATGCTTCTGTTTCTTCTGTGAGTGAGTTTTCTTCCCTTTTTCTTTGATTAAATGTATACTTTGTAGTATTCCATTTTGTCTCTTAGATTGGCTTACAAGGTGTATATGTCTATATTTTACAAAGTGCATCTTTTGTTTCATTTTACTTACTCAACTTTAGCTTATTAGAATCTACTTTCTTTTTTTTTTTTTTTTTGCGGTACGCGGGCCTCTCACTGTTGTGGCCTCTCCAGTTACGGAGCACAGGCTCCGGTCACGCAGGCTCAGCGGCCATGGTTCACGGGCCCAGCCGCTCTGCGGCATGTGGGATCCTCCCAGACCAGTCCACCTGCATCTGCCGGTGGACTCGCAACCACTGCGCCACCAGGGAAGCCCTAAATTCATTTTAAGTGTTCTTCCATTTCTTCCAGTGCTTTGCATTTTTAATACATTCTAATTCTACATATTTTATAAACCTCATTATACATTGCTATTATTACACGTACTTTTAAATTCTATATGTTTCATTTGGTTATTTTCTATAGTTTCTATTTTTCTCTTAATATACCTTATTTTGAAGTATTATAATCTTAATTTTCATTACTTACTTAAACAGTTCTCTTAAATTTTTTGAATTTATTTACAATATCTGAGTCTCAGGCTTTGTTTGATAAATCTAACATATGGATCCACTCAGAGTTCTTATTCAATACATTTCTCCTGAGTATGTGCCATACTTTTTCTTTACATATCTTATGTTTTGTTGAAAACCAGACACTTCATATATTATTTTGTAGCCACTCTGAATTTTGCTACCCCTCTCCCTTGTGGTAGTTGTTGCTGCTTTTAAAATTTTGTTTAGTTTTATTTTATTAATTTATTTATATATTTATTTATCTATTTCAGTAACTTGCTTGGACTTAATCTGTGGAATTTGTCTCCTTGCAGTGTATGGCTGGTGATATCATTTCTGTTTTTTCTTTTTGTATTTTTTATCCTGACTTCCTTGGTGTGTCTGCTTTGTCTACACAGCTTAGTGGTTAATTCAGAACTGGAAAGAAGTTGTACTTAAACAACTTGAATTTATAAGGCTTCTAATCTCTGCCAATAAATCTGTGCGTGAGTTAAAAACCATATTCAAAGTGGAGGACATTTTCAACACTTGCTCAGCATTTACTTTTCCCTGGACCATCCCTGATCTCCTCTGCATATGTACATAGCTTCCCAATCAGCCACAGATGTGTGAAACACATACATAGCCTTCTATATCTCTTTAATTTCAAAGATTCCACACTAAATTTCTGGCTAGATTATTCACTGAATCAACAGGGATGCTAATCCCAGAGTAACAGAGTCATAAGATTTCCCCATTGTTGCCTACATAGTTTGCTATATCTGCTGATGATACAGTCAAGCTTGGGTATTCACCTTCTGCTCCAAATCAAGTCTGCCCCTAGGCAGTGAAGCTTTCATTTTTTTCCCATTTCCAGCCCAAATATAGTAATATTACAAAATCAAGCTTGACAGGGCAGAGGTTGTGTAAGTCTCCAGGAAAGAAGGCTACAGACTTCCACTGTTCTTACCCATCATTTAGTAGTTTTTCTTGAAAAAACACTTATTATAGTTTTACCTTGTTCAATTTCCAGAGATGGGATATTATGGGATTTGACAGGGCATATTTTCCAGTTTTTAAATTTTATTCTTGTATTTAGAAGAGATAATTTGCTAAACTCTTCACTCTACTATAGCTGGAAATCAAAAGTCTATTTGATGTGTCTGATGTTACTTTAAATTATATCATTTAATTTCTTTTTACTTAATGCAGATGCTATTTAAGAATGCCATTAATTTTAAGTTATATCAAGAGAAGTTGTTGAATTCCCTTTTTAATTATAATATTTCTTCTAAGATTTCTTCCAGGTTTTCTGGATTGTATAAATGCAAAATCATTTGACCATAAATAAAGACAAACTGATTACATTCTTTCCAGTCTTATAGGTTTTTTCTTTCTTTCTTTCTTTTTTGCCTTTTGTATCCTTTATGATCTCAAGTAAAATTTTGCATTGAAATAATGAGAGCACGTATCTTTGTCTCATTCCTATTCTTAGGAGGGAAGGATTAAATAGATTTTTATCAGATTAAGAATGCCCACTTCACTTCCTAGTTTGTATATACATTATCTTGGTCTTCAAATTTTATGTTATGAATTTTACAACACATATTATATATAACATATTATATATGCATATATTATATTATATATTACATACATAGTTCTCTTATGAACTTTATAAAAATGTTTTTGCAGCATTTTTTAATAGCTACTTTATTTTTATTTTTTTAATTTATTTTTATTTTTTGACTGTGCCACATGGCACGTGGGGATCTTAGTTCCCCAACCAGGGACGAAACCTACAACCCCTGCAGAGGAAGCATGAAGTCTAAACCACTGGACAACCAGGGAAGTCCCTGCAGCATCTATTGAGAGAGAGTTTTTCATTTATTCTATGGATGTTTAGATTTACTTGATTGATTTTATTGAAAAGAATATTGCATTTCTCAAATAAGTCCAACTTGTTTATGAAGTATTAGAAATTTTATAATGTGCTGGATTTGAATCTTTATTATTATTTTTAATTTTCATATTTTATGTTTTCAAGCGAGATGGTCCTGCAATCATTCTTCCTTGCTGTGCTCTTATTAGGGTTTGGTATCAAGATTGTACTGGTCTCATAAAATAGTTAAGAAATGTTAATATATGGAAGAATTATTATAAACAAGTATACTTTCTTTCCTAAGTGAAGGGATAAGTTCAACCAACAAAACCATCTGGGTTTGGCAATTGTTATGTGAGAATCTTTTCAACTAAAGTTTATTTTTTTTCTGTATTGGGTATAGGATTATACTGGATTTCTATTTATTATTGTGTCAGATTTGGTAAATTGTGTTTTTACATGAACATTTTTTTCCGAGATTATTTGGTAAAGTTGTTCACAATATCTCCATTATCTGTTTAGCATTTAACACATAGTATGTACTACAAAAATGTTGATTTTACTCAGAAAGGTACTGCTATGTAGTAATCTGAAGTTTTTAAAAAATACTTGATTTGTTCCAGATATAACAACAGTTTTCTAAGAAATGCATAAAAGCCAAAATTATATATTTAAAGGTGTTTGCTACTCTGAGATTGATTTACATTTGTAACTACTACTTTAAAGATTTTATTCTATAAAATTATAAATGTGTTAATTTGTAAGATAATTGAGGCATTATTGCTACTGGCATCTTAAATAAGGCTTATATGGAAAACTATTTCTAAAGCATATATTATTACTTATATTTATAATAGAGTCTAGCTTTAATAAAATAACACTTTATTATACAGTCTTATTTTATCTAATTTCAACTTCCCACCTTGCTACTGCATTAGTACTCTATAAGGACATTTTAATTAATTAATTTTTTTCTATTACTTAGAATCAACATTTATTTATAAATACTTTATAAAATAATTTAAGATATATTTTGCAATTGCATTACTGATAAGTTATTATGATGTTTCTAAATCGTAGTATGATTATAGAGAATTTTTTATTAATTTTATTGGAGTATAGTTGCTTTACAATGTTGTGTGAGTTTCTGCTGTACAACAAAGTAAATCAGCTATATACGCTCTGTTTTGGATTTCCTTCCCATTGATGTTACCACAGAGCATTGAGTAGAGTTCCCTGTGCTATACAGTAGGTTCTCATTAGTTACCTATTTTATACATAGTAGTGTATATATGTCAATCCCAATCTCCCTATTTACCCAACCTCCCCTTTCTCCCTTGGTATCATATGTTTGTTCTCTACATCTGTGTCTCTATTTCTGCTTTGCAAATGAGTTCATCTGTACCATTTTTCTAGATTCCACATATAAGTGATATTATATGATATGGTTATAAGGATTTATAAAGCAATTAGAGATTATGGGTTATTATTTCATATATATTATCTTTTTTCAGCTGACATGAATATTCTGAAGTTAGATCTTACTAATATTCAGATTGTTTCATAACAGGAAACTGAGTCTCAGATTCTTACAGAATAAGATAAGTTCTTAAAACCTTTGAGACTATTCAAACTCATTACCTCAATGTAGTGTATACTTCATAATTAATAGAGGTCAAAATAGTGGATGCAGATGGTGACATACCCTGTGCAATATGTTTGGTCACTTCCTATGTGGTTTTCTCCTGTACATCAGCTTTGAAACAAAGGCAATTAAGTTTTTTACCTCACCTCAGCAAAATCACAAACCACTACGAAAACTCAGAAACTTTCTAGGTTACCCACAGATAGCTGAAACTATAATTGTGCAAACTTGAAATAACAATCTTACATTTCAAATTCTATCTTCTCAGTATAATAAGCAATCTAATTTTATTAATTATTTGGTACCTCAAAATATTAATGCACAAGCAGACTATCCAATATCAAAATTAATATTATTAAGAATTTCATTGTATTTCATATAAAAATGAAAAGAACATCAATATATTCATTGTTTTCTTCTATTATAATTTTCCCTAAGATTTACCTATATCAAGGTATTCAAATATATTTTTTAAAAATTTACTTGTGAGAGTGTGTATCCTTTTCTTATTTTTTTCTGAATATTTCTCTGGAAACAAGCATAGACATTCTCTTACCCTGAATATAAATCTTCTTCCCTCTTTTTATGATGACCATAAACTGCTTTATATGGATAAGATAAAACAAATGCACATGTCTCTTTAAGACCTTTATATCAAATTGGCTGCAATGGACTTGTGGTTGCCTATCAAACAGGCAAGTTTCTTACAATGAATGTGATGTACCTGCTGTGCAGTAAGAAGTATAATTGCTTTTATAAGTTAACAGATATTTCCAACTCCAAGACTCAATCAAAAATCTTCATCTTTACCTGAAATATTCCCAATACTCCCAATCCTGATATCAATTTTCTAATGTTAATATTTATAATAAAGTTAACATTTGGTAGTTAATCAAAGACAAGAATAAAAGTCTGCTACTGTTTATATTACTATTTACATTAGAATATGTTTGCATTCTTGTTCCTTATTTATTTTAATAGCATTTTCACAGAAATACTATATAGCTGCTTCTGACTTACAAAAACATGATTTACAAATATCTCTCTTGACCCATAAATCCATAAATCATTGCTGCTGTCTCTTATCGTTCTCTATACTCTTCAAGACAATAGCACCTTCTATCAAAATCATGGAAGCCGTATAGAAGCAGACCAAACTAATGAGCAAAGAAAAACCAACCACAAAAAAAAGAGAGACTTTTAAAGAATCAGTGGTAAGAAGTGAAAGGAAAATATGTCAATGAATATGAGAAACAATATTTCTCAAAGAGTGGACATTAGTTCCACTTTTATCAAAATTTTCTCTCTTGGTTGCTAAAATACAGATTTCCAGGCTCTTAGGTCTATTAAATTAGATTTTCTAAGAATACACACAGAATATATTAAAATTTTAGCTAAAACCCCATTGATTTTGACACACAGAAAATTTAATAACTCATCTAGTAGACCTGGACTGGAGTCCCATGAACCTGCACTACAAACAAATATTCACTTATTTTAATGGAGTTATTTATTCTGCAAACACTTTCCTAACATCCTCTGTTGCAATCAGGAAGACTGACAGAATCAGAATCTTAAATTTGGAAATGAAAAAGTAATTTTGGAAAGTGGCCTTCACGAAGTGATAAGGCTGGTGTTGGTGGAATGTTATATGTGATGTTAGGTGACATTCCTTTGTCACTAAAAAGATGGACATTCAAACGTGTAAGATTTGCATTAACAGAAAGTAGATTCATAGTTTTAATCCTCTGCTTATGTTTGGCCTGATGGGAAAATTAAAAAATTTATAATACTCTGATTAAACATAACCTTTTTTCCCAGGATGCCAGACTGTTTTGTTTTGTACAAAAATGGAATATTACTGCATTTCAGAAATAAAAAGGAAACTGCTGTTGATGAAGCAAGCATGAACTACTAGAAGTTCTAGATCATAGGCACTAGATTTTAAAAACCCATGCAAACAAGGGATGAGAACATAGGTTTAACATGAGGCAGGGAACTAGAGAAGTTTATTTGCATAAAGCAAGGAGTTGAAATACATTGCTCCATCATCCATAAATGAGAACCCATCTTTGACTGTAAAACTTGAAAGATAAGATTAAAACCTATATTATTTTTCTATAGCTGTGTAATAAATTACCTCAAAACTTAGTGGCTTAAACATCTCACAGCTTCTGAGGGTCAGGAACTTACAAGTAGTTTAGCTGGGTGATACTGGCCCTAGGTTTCTTATGCCAATGTATTAAAGCTCTCCAGAAACAGAACCAATAAGAGATAACTAAATAAATTGAAATATTTATTATAGGAACTGGTTCATGTGGTTATGGAATCTAACAAGTCCCACGATCTGCCATCTACAAGATGGAGAACTAGGAAAGTTAATGGGACAATTCAGCTTGTGTCCAAAGGTCTGATAATCAGAGTGGGGACTTGGGAGGAGAGGGTTGGAACTGATGGTGTAGGTCCTGAACTGAGTCCAAAAGCCCAAAAACCAAGAGCACCAATGTCTGACAGTAGGATAAATGTATGCCTCAACTCAAACAGAGAGTGAATGAATTCACCCATCTTCTACCTTTTTGTCCTATTTGGACCCTCAACAGAGTAGATGATGTCACCTGCATTGGGGAGGACCATCTGCCCCACGCTGGACTTGAGGGAAAGAGTAAAACACCATTTCTACCCTTTGAGAGACTAATCTTGCTTGGATTGACAGCATGCTATAGACATGGTCCAAAGTCTCCACAGAGTCTCCTCTCCCTTTTCCCATTCTAGACTATTTTACAGACTCAATTTCTTTAGTGCACATGGAAGAAAGTTTTATGAAATTGTGCATTTAAGTCTACTCATGTACTATTTATTCATTTTGAAGCCCAGATCAAAACATCTATGAAAGCCACTTTATCCTAACATATTTGGTTTGGGTGGAGATATCCACTGCCTTAATCTCATGATGTGGGAGATACTCAAAATATCTAAAAAGTATCCCTCTATTATTTTTAAGTTAAAATGACTTAGATTTCAAAGACGAGCTTTATTTGTGTGTAAACCAGTGATCTCTAGTTGATGACTTTACTTCTATGCTGGTTCTCTTTCTCTCTTTCTTCTCTTTTTATTTTCCTGCTTTTTCTTCTAATATCCCCTTCCTAAGATAATGAACGATTCAAAGTGTAGCTGTCTTATTGTGATAGATAAGCCACGAGGATGGATTCAAGAAAATTGGAGAGAGGCACTGTGATTATCTTATATATATAAACACTGGGTATCAACCCACTAGAGGGGCTCAGCATCAGCTGTTCTATATTTCAGGTTATCTTCCTTCAGAAATTTATTGGTTAATCCACTGTCTTCTTCAAGTTTTTGCTTAAATCTCACCTTCTAAATGAATATTGCTCTAATAGTCAATTTAATAAAGCAAACTTTCCCATACCTTCCCCCATTTTGTATTCCAAACTTTCATACATGGTTCTAAATTTCCTCCACAATATTTATCACCTTCTTACCCACTATACAGTTTACTTACTTGTTATATTGTTTATGATCTGTACTGGGAGGCTAAAAATACAAACAGACAATGACAAGACCATGATAAAAATTCATCTGACTTACAACCTGCAGCAACCTGTCCGGGAAACCAACCCCCATATTTATAGTAAACAGCCCAGAAGCCAGCCTTCTGTAAGTTAAGCTTGTAGGAAGTCAGACTGTAACTGCCATCTCCAGAAAGCCAAACAAGAACTTCTGTTACAATTGGCCCCAAATGGTCAAGACTTGATTAGTAACTGACAGCTTCCCTAATTTTTGTCCCTCTTTCCAACTTAGAGCCAACTAAAGAAAACCAAATATGCAGCCCTAACCAATGATGAGAGAGACAGACCACAAATAGAGATAGAAACAGAAAGAGAGAGTTACAAATATGCACATAGAAAAAGAGAGAGAGAGATTATACCAGATAAGCCAAAATCTTATGAGTCTAAGAAAGAAACAATCAAGTAGAAGCCATTGAATTTTGCCTAGGCTTACCACTGCTCTCTGTTAAACTAGAAACAAAATAGAAAGGAAACCAACATCATACCTCTTATTAATGGATTTTCATGAACACATTTCATCTCAATTTATATTTCATGGCACCCAGGTGCTAAGTGCAGTTTCAAGCCTACTCTACCCTCCCATAAATTATACAGTAAATCATCACTTGGTAATGGGCACTTTATTTTTCATGCTGATTTCCTTAAGTACTCTACTCTGAGGTCTCTCAGTCATGGCCATATTCTTTTCTTTCCTTTCACATATTTGAATATAGAACCATACTGATAGTTCCAA
Organism: Pseudorca crassidens; assembly: GCF_039906515.1. Taxonomy (NCBI): domain Eukaryota; kingdom Metazoa; phylum Chordata; class Mammalia; order Artiodactyla; family Delphinidae; genus Pseudorca; species Pseudorca crassidens. Next base: position 113,099,439 of record NC_090300.1, on the reverse strand, counting down.
GATTTTTTTTTTTTTTTACTTTTTTTATGAGCCCTGGGTTATTCAAAATTGTTCTTTCAGATCAAGAACAGAGTGAGAATCTTTCACAGAAAACCAACATGTAGCAAAGCCTTTTTTTTTTTCCTTTTATCACTCCTGCTAAGTTTCATTTGAAAAAGATTTTCCTGAAAAAGATGAAAGAAAGTATGACAACTTTGGAACCAAAAATGCCTTGAAAAGTAGAAACATAGCTCAAGAAAATGTGTTTCAGTGTTTAAGAACTTTGACACATTAAAATATGTGCTATTTTATTTGTTTTGCTTTGCTGTTTTTACTCTCTTGCTCTTTTATTTGGATGTAGGTATAGTTGGTGTCAGATACTGGATGGAAGATAAATCATGTTTCACAAATATATATCATTTAAAGTTGTACTGCTATAGACTGATAAACTATTTTTTCCCTCATCTTCCTCAGAAATATTCATCGCAATTGTTCATTTGCATTTTGACAACCAAGCCTTCAGGCAATCTTGGGCTGCTGTCTATGCAAATGTTTCTCCATGCTGCTAATTCCATGTACTGTTCTCTGGCCTGTTCTCAGCTGTTCAATTTATCTTGCCTCAAACTTTTAGTTTTCATTTTTCAAAGGTTCCTAACATTCTTCTGGACAGGTTTTTAAGAGTAAGTGTTTTCTACTTTAAATTTTGGTACCTAATTCTCAAATAGCACATCTGGCTGTCATTGTCCATTATTATAGGACAATAATAATAATATATTATAATATAATATAATATAATATATTATATTATTGTTATGACTTGAACTTTGAAAGATAGGTTAGAGGAATTATTATACATTATTCTGTCTGGATTTCTATAAAATGTGATTTCTTCCTGTATTTTCCTTTTTAATGATTTCTAACATTAAGTGCAAAATTAAAATCATTTTTACAAGTTATTTATAAGGATGTATAAAGAAATATTCTTTTGTGGTCTTGGAGATCAAATTATAAGAATGATTCTTAAGCAACCAGGGTAGAATAGAAGAAAAGCAGCTTTATTAGAAAAGTTCACACTTCCACGAGGGACTTATTCATTTGCCCAAATGGCAGAGGCTTGAGTAAATATCTGTAACAGTTGCTAATCAATATGTTTTAGCTTTATGGCAAAATGTTTTAAAATGAAATGGAAATGTGTTTTCAATAAATTCTAATGCATATTAATTTCAAAAAATGAAATTTAATAGTCATCATTTTTCAGCACATAGATTTTTAATGTTTTACAAATAAAATAATTTTAATTATTGGGCAAGATATTTAAAGAGTAGAAAAATTTATTTGGAGTTTTCAGGAAAAAGAGGCCTTTTCCTGAAGCCTCTTTTTGTAATTAACTTTTCAGACTTCAAACAATTCTTCCCCTGATTTTATGGAACGATTTCTAAAATTTAATGTTTGTAAGATGCAATGTTTTACCTTCTTAACCAAAATATGTGTATATTCTATATTCCTTGACTAGCTGAATTATTATATTATTTTGAGCATTCTTTTGACAAAACATGAAGAACTGATGCCATCAAGAAACAGTAATGTATCTTGAATTGCTTGGCTATAGTTTTAATTATGCTTTTTTTTTTTTTTCTTACTCGGTGTTAGACTACTACTTGTTAATCTATAACATCCTCTGGTCTCATTAATACCTTTGAAGGTTCAGATTTTCTTGATCCATCAGATCACCATGAAGGTTTTTAAAACCGCATATTCATGTACCCCATAATCAAACTATATCGTTAGTAAGATTGGTGTGGGTTAGTTAATCCTGAATACTTTTTCTAAAGCCATCCAGAGGATTGTTTCTTTTAGCCAGTTTCAAGAACAATTATTCTAATTACTACATTCTCCTTGGATGTGGGCTGGGAATTTGGATGATTTCATGTCATATATATTTCTCACCACTAGCCTGAAATGAGACCATCAGTGAGATTTCAAAACAAATGTCTTCCTTCTGAAATATACATTGAAATTTTATCCCCCCTTATTTATCCTGCTCTCCAGAAGTGTTAGTGTGAGTTGTATGGAGAAGAGGAAAGAAAACAAACATTTCTTTTTTAGCTCTCTAATTATGTTAGACAATAGCCTCAATCTCTTATTTTAAAGCTGTGAGATACTGTGTTACCTGCCATATATATCTTGTGATAATCTTCTGTATTGCTGTCCTACTATTTCTGTTGACAACATCACTTTGGCTTCTCTTTGTTGGTGGATGTTGCCACTACTCCTTTGTTAAATGTTATCAATCCTCATGGTCATTCTCACTAGGACCTCCACCAGGGAGGCTACAGACATGAAGTCAGGACATACACTGTTAGCTTCCAGATGGTTACATGTTCTCTTCAAGAGATGCAAGCACCATGGTCTGATTCTCCCCTTCAGCTCTGTGTGTTTCTATTTGAAGGATGTGCCTTTATGTTATAACATGTATTATTATTGGTAGTACATTGTTGAATGAGATTGTTATTCTCTTGAGGAACTTGCATTTCAGTAAGGGGCAAGAAAAGTAATACATAATAAAATAAATAATATATAATTTCAGGGAAAGATTAATCTTTTGAAAAAAATAATAAAACAGTAAAAGGATCAAGAATCCTCTGGGGGCAGGGAGTGATAATATCTTCTTTCAACCTTGAGAAAAGAAGAAACTAAGTAATATGTAAATGTCTGGGGGAAGAGCATTCCAGGAAAGAAAACAAGGAAGGCAAACTATTAAATAAAAGCAAAGGAAATAAGTAACAACAAACAAAGGCCAATATGACAGGAGCAGAAATGAGCACTAGGTAAAAGGGGAAAGTAGGGTTGGAGAGAGAACCCTGAAAAATGATCACATACAACTTTGTGAGTCATGTAAGTGTTTTGCATTTTATTCTAGTTAAAATGGAGGGGTGTGACTAGGATGGGAAATGTAGATAAGTGAGGTTTTCTTTTTAATTTTTTTCATATATGACACCTATTAAATATGTTTAGGAAAGAGCCTATATAAAAGGAGAGCTTAAAGAAACTTGAAAGTTCAAAGTTGACAAAAAGGAAATTAGCCTAGGAGGGGAGGTCTATATAATGTGAAGAAAATAAAGAGGGATGTATATGCAACTGTTGTGGTATGTTTGTTAATATGCTTTTGAAGATGCAGATCTGTCTTCAAGGAAGCATTGATTGACATAGCTTTCTGGTTCCGCGTTGGTCTCAGCTACAGAGAGACACCTCACCTTGCTCAAGGGAGTGGCCTCCCCAGGACAGCCCACATCAATGACTGACTGAGGCTGAGATATATTCCCTCAACATAGGACAACTCTGATGTGGCATATATGTTCCAGAGTTCTCCATGGGATTGTCTAAAAGTGCAGTTCTAATTCTCTCTCTGCTCAATCCTGCTTTCAACCCCTTCCTTCAACAGATGTTGATCTCTAATAAATACCCAGCAAGACAAACTGACACTAAGAACCTAATAGGTGACAGAAAACTGAAAACAGTTTTCTGGTAATTTTTTCTCCTGTTAGTTAGGAGCCAAACCTTCTTGAGAATGAGATATAAAATGCATATAGGTATAGAAATAGTAAGTTCAAAATGGTAGTAAATGTTTGAACTAGTTGTTAGGGAAAAAGGGGGCTAAGAATAATCTAAGGAAACAGAAGTATCACTGGGCTGGCTTGGCAACCAAAAACGGGTCATAGATCAAGACAACTGTGGACACTTCTGTTTTTAAAAATATCTTCTCTCAGCTATTTTGGAAACACACGTATGGCTTTCTTCCCATCTGTCTTATACTTCTTTTCACTCTATTCTAATGATCCTTTTTCTTTTCCTTATCCTGTTAAATTTAATGTTTATCAGAATCCGTCTGGATTCACTTCACACATTTTCCTGAATAGACTCATCTATTCCTATATATCACTTACCATCCATCCACTGATGAATTCCCAAATGCTTTGCATCCCAAATCTCTTTCTCAGACATATGGCTATATAACTAGTAGTCTTTTGATCATCTCTTAGAAATCTCAGAGGTTCCCCAAACCCAGCATATACAAAATTTAACTCTTTGTGTTTTTTTTGTTTTGTTTTGTTTTTTGTCTTGTTTTGAAAAATTTTTCCTCTTTAATAGTGCATTCCATGGATTAGGTTATTTTAATTTTGAAATGAAGATATTTCTCTATAATTTCCTCTTAATGTTGTCAACTCGATAGCCTAAATAATACTTGAATCCATCTAATATACCCTTCTTTATGGCCTCCAATGTGCCTGACCTGTATTATTTCAGTACCCTGAAAATTGGTTTCCCTAACTTGAGTCATTTTTCTCCCATCAGTCTTTTTTTTTTAAGTTAAAACCTATCATTTTATTAGATCTTCATTAAACTGTTGAAACTGAGAGTTAGACATAAGTTAACAAAACAAAACAAAACAAAAAAAACACCTCAAAAATAGATCCTGAAAGGCATCTTCTTCTTCAGGCAATCAGTCATGGAGTAAACATGTAAAAAACTGGCTTGTCTGTACCACACTAGCCACAGCCAGCCATACAATCTCTGCACTCCTTTCACTTAACATCACCCAGACTTCCTATAGATCTCACTCAAGGTTTATTTCGTAGGATGCCTTGACCTTTTCATGAATGCTGAAAACATAGTTTTCCTCACGATGCTGAGGGGGCCAAAAAAAAAAAAAAACTTTTAAAAGCTGTCATTTGAGATGCTGAATTCCTTGTACTTCTGCCATACCTCAGTGTACAATAAATAAGTAATTAGAAAATGTTCAAGTATGAAAAGATTTTTTCTTCCCACCAAAAGCACTTCTTTCTGAAGGAAATTTGTTTCTCAGTTCAGCCATGTTAAGGCATTTAAAATTTATAATTATTACAAGGACAATGGGAAAGCATTGAGGCATTTGAAGCAAAAGAAGCATTCAGATGTCCTTTCAAAAAACAGATTGGATTCAACATTAGCCAAATCTCACAGACTCATAGCTCTAGAAAAACAAGTACTTGGTATCCTTCTGAAGTCAAACAGAGAAGTCACAGGGTAGTACCTGAGGGACTGTAGTTTGCAGACTGAGAACTCCACACTGCACAGATCATCACAGCATTTTAACTTTTCTTTCTGAGCAGCCAGTAGATCAACTGAGCGAACAACTCTTTATGGTCTCCATGCTAAACATTTCTTTGGTGCTTGAGTCTGTGAGTCTGTGATTTAGGCTGGTCTTACTTGGATGCACTTACTGATCTATACTGGCCTTGGCTGAGATGACTGCATATGGTGGGCTGAAAAATGACGCCCCCAAAATATCAGGTCCTAATCCCTGGCATTTGTAAATCACTGTATTAAGAAAGAGAGTCTTTGCAGATACAATTAAGTTAAGGATCTTGATATGACTAAGAATCTTGAGATGGGGGAATCAACCTGGATTATCTGGGTGGGCCTAAAATATAATCTTATATGTCCTTATAAAAGAGAAGGCAGAGCCATAGGCCTGGGGGACAGAGCCTTGAGCCAGAGGCTGGAACACCCAGCCTCAGAAGTTTATTCTGAGGCCTTGAACCTAATGGAATTTGCCCTGCTAGCAAATTTAAGTTTCTCGGGATTGGTGATCTCCTTCTTCCTTCCATTTTCTCCCTTTTGGAATAGGAATGTCTATAATTTTTATCCTATGCCTGCCCCTCCCACTTTGTATTTTGGAACATCAATTTATTTTCTAGTTTCACATGTCCACAGATAGGGAGGGATTTTTCTCCTTGATGAATCATACACAGTCTCACACATATATGATTTAAATGATACAGATCATGAGATTTGAGACTTTTGAACAAATGATATTTTGAGAGATTTTGAAATTGACTTGATGTTGTAATCAATTATGACATTTGGGAATGCTGGGATGTGATAAATGTATTTTGCATGTGTCATGGATGTAAATCTTTTAGACCAGAGGAAAGACTGTGGTAGACTAAAAAAAATAATGTGCTAAAAGATATCTGACACTAAATCCCAGGACTTGCAAATATTGCCTTATTTGGAAAACAGCCTTTGCAGATATGATTAATTTAAGGATTTTGAGATGGGGAGATTATCTTGGATTATCTGGTTGGGCCCTAAAAGAAACCACAAGTGTCCTTACAAGAAAGAGGCAGGGCAAGATTATTAGAGAACACAGAGAAGAGAAGACAATGTGACCATGGAGGTGGAGATTAGAGTAATGTGGCCACAAGCCAAGGAATGCTGGCAGCCACCAGCAGCTGGAAGAAGCTAGAATAAATTCTCCCTTACAGCCCTTGCAGGATGTGTGATTCTGCCAACACCTTGGTTTTGGCCCAGTGACACTGATTTCAGACTTCTGCCTACAAGTATTTTGAGAGAACAAATCTCTGCTGCTTTAAGCCAACCAGGAGACTAATACACTGGGATGAACAATCCCTTCTACATGTTTCTCTCATCCTCTTGCATTCTGTCAGTGTGCTCTTTTTTCATGGAAATTTCAAAAGGCAAAAGCAGAATGGGAAAAGGCCAAGGTCTTTTCAAGTCTCTGCTTACAACAAGTTTGCTCATAGCCAGCTGATAAAAGTAAATCACATGACAGGTAACTAAGTGGTCCATAGTCAAAGTGAGAGAGCACTGAAATTTTGCAAAGTAAAGAATATGGATATGGAGTAAAAGGAAGTGTTGGGGCCATTTTTGCAATCTACCATCCATAGGTTTATTTTCACTAAATTTGATTATTATCTTTGAGCCTATCTCTGGTTAAATCCCACTTATTTTCAGATTTTTCCCTTTCTTAATGCTTATGTTATGTTATACTACTGTGGTACAATTCTATTTTCACTATTACAGCAGTTATCCCAAAATGTTAATTTCACAGGTCCTCACTAGACTGTAATTTCATTGGGGACAAGCATGCAGTCCTTGACATCTTTATGTCTCCAGTGACTAATGTAGAACCTTGGATGGTAGTGCAAAATATGCTAGTTGAACTACTATACAAATTATACTCTGCTACATTAGACATTCCACTAATGCACTAAAAAAACAATGCTAATACCTTTATTTCAAAGGATTTTAAATAAATATAATACAACTTGTTTTTCTTTTTGCAAATAAGTTCATATAATTTTTTTTTTTTTTTTTTTTTTTTGCGGTACGCGGGCCTCTCACTGTTGTGGCCTCTCCCGTTGCGGAGCACAGGCTCTGGACGTGCAGGCTCAGCGGCCATGGCTCACGGGCCCAGCCGCTCCGCGGCATGCGGGATCCTCCCAGACCGGGGCACGAACCCGTGTCCCCTGAATCGGCAGGCGGACTCTCAACCACTGCGCCACCAGGGAAACCCAGTTCATATACTTTTATACTTTTATTCTCATTTCGTATATTATGACGTGTGTTAAAATCAAAGTGGAAAATTTTTAACTACCATTTGAAAAAGCAGCACTAATTGCCATGTGATTATATTCAAATGACAAAATTACTAATATTAAAATTTTCTGTTCAGTTTATATTTTCTATCATTCTTCAATTTATTTTCCCGAGAAACTTTAGGAAACAGGTTGAAAACACTATAAAAGATATTTCTGCTCACGTATATCCACTTAAACATTTACCTATTGTTGAACAAATATATTCAGGTACCTGATACTCCTGTTAAAAATGATTAATATGTTGTAACTGGTTTGATTTTTTTCATCTCTTTTAGTAACTCTGGAATGGTGAGTATAGAGTGAGCATTACTCAGACGTTTTACTTTGGTTTTGTACAAAGTGAATAGAAATATTTTGAGAGTGATCTTAACTTTAACCAGGAATGCAGGTGAAAAAATTGAATGCTAGAAAAAGTAATTAATGTTTCAAACACACACACACACACCTTTCTCTTTATTTTACATGATTTCTTATTGATATTACATTTTATCCTTTTTCTGATATAGATATGTATGAGTATTTTTAATTGTAATGATAATAAATATAATTAATTCCAGGAATATCACTTTATTGTTTTATATCTGTTTGTAATTTGATAAATATTTATGAAAAAGAAAAAGAGAAGTAGTAGCTAATATTGGCTCGAAAAATATTTTAGACACATTCGCCATCAGGTTCCCCTAAACAGCTGTGCCACTATACCTCCGTCCAAAACCACTTGTCAAGCTCTAGGCCTTAGCAACACACAGGGTGCCAACTCTGCTGGCCTGTGCCAGTCTGTGGGGGAGTTGCCTGACGCTGACTCAGATCCAGTGGGAATTGTTTTTAAAAACTCTAAAATCAGTACATTTTTATTTTAGGAAGAAAACCATACATTCCTTTCTTCTTTTTCTTTATCATATCACTTTTGAAATAATATAAACTGTCTACAATAAGAATCACAAAATGAGTGTCGTTTCTGAAATCATATTTGCCATTTTGCAGCTTCCAGACTACAAAAATCTCATAATGTCTGGAAAATTGGATCTCATCCATTCAAACATAATTATTTATCAAACTTTTTTTGGCAAAAGACTACAGTGCATCGTAGCTTAATTTGCACACATGCAAGCAATACAAACATTCTGAGTTATTGAACAATTATTAGCTGAATAGTAGTCACTGAATTCAGTCATCCCGGTCAAGCCAGTGATCTATATAGATGCAACTTCAATGAGAATAGTAGCAAGTGTCAGAATACATAGTAAGTGTAATAAATTAAAGCCCATGGTATATTAGATCTTTTGATTTCCTAAATAAATTTAAGGAGAGCACAATGAAAGTCAAAAGATCAACAACAACAAAGATACTCTGCCGATGCCTTATAAAATGTGTCTTGTCTTGCAGTAATCATAAGAAAATTTTACTTGCAATCATTGCCAGCCACATCATGATAGATGTCTTAGGAAAATGAGCAAACCATAAAAATAGAACAAGCATTAATCACAAAAAGTGTACCATCTATAGTCTGATGTTATCACCACCAACAACACAAAAAATAAAGTTGAAAACTTTAATTGAACAAATACTTCCAAAGTTTAAAAAGTTAACCATGAAGAAAATAAAAATATAAATTTGATTCTCTACTAAGCGTGAAATATTTCAGAATTGAAAAATGCAAAGTATTATACTACTCACATTGTGCCATGTTAGCTATTAGCGTGCTGTGATGATAAAAGAAAGAAATTATTACAGAAGATAATGCATCCCCTCCTCTGCTCTCAGTGGAGACAATTATTGAATTTTGTCTATACTGAAGTATTTATTCATAGCCCTTTTCAGACAGACAATGTGAAATTAATTTTTTTAATATTTCTGTATATAAAAATTGTGTATAACTGTAATTATCATATAGAGTTAATGTAAATAGTGTTAGCATATTTTGTGGTTCAGAGTAAATGTTGAATAAATTGTAATTATTGTTAATATTTCTAAAATTACCATTGAACTTCATTAAAATGAATGTTTTCTTTCACTAGTTAAATTGGTTGCAGTGAGATATTAACTTTTGATAGTGAACACAGATCATTGGTGTAAAATTTAATCCAGGTCACCTTAACCATTCAAAATTCACAGGTAAAGTGGGAACCTGGAAGATTTTCTGAATGGTAAATGAAAACTTTAAATTGTATTTATACATATGTAAACATATTCCCCCTTTGGTTTTCCTTTTAATAGTGTTTTACAATAATCATTGGCATGATAACTTGCAATAAGTAAAATTACGTCATTAGGCGGATATTACTGATGGCAATTTTTCTGTCGATATTTTTAATTATTAGGTCTACATTTTCCAGCATCCCTTCGGAAATTCAGTTGAGAGAATTTAATATTAATTTGGAGGATAGTCATGGGTCCCATAATTTGAACATTTTTCTTGGAAAATATTAACAAAAAAATAGAAAAAAATCATATCTTCATTAAAGATAATAGATTTATGAATACAAAAGTATATACAATGTACTCATGTTCGTATTAATTTTTTTCAAATAAAATCTATTTCTACTCTATATCTTCTAATATATATGTAAAAGTATTTAATGAAAAATTGAGCATACAGAAATATTGCAGCATCTCCTTTTAAAGTATCAGGGCAAATTTAAGAATAAGCAACTTATATCTAATGCATGCTTAGGCAACACATGAAATAAAAGAAAAATTATTACAAATTAAATAAATCTCTAAGCAGGTATTTTATGGTTCTAAGATTTTTTTTTTTTTTAAATAGCAATGTTTCAAAACAAGAGATCCTTCTACAATGCCATGTGAAAACACAGTGATGGAATCTGTTAAGAGTTCACATTGCACATCTCCCTCAGATGTCTCCAAGGTGACACTAGAGTCTACCAATATTAGATAGGAGCTAGATCTATTACACATTAAATATTTTACTAAATTTAGGGTTGGCTAGGGGCCTATAAAGTTATCACTTTGTAGCCTAGTAACATGTTCATAATTAAATGCTAACTAAGGAGAAAATTGCAAATGATAAACAAATAATAGGCAGTATAAGAAAGCATGTAGAGAATCCCTCCAAAATAATTTTATGATCTTGTGTCTCTAAAAACTCTTCAAATTCTCAGTAACCCTAAAGGAGAGATTCTTCCAATTCTTACTTTAGTTCTCCCTCAGCTTGAAATGCAGAGTTGAATTATGATGTATGATGGCACTTATACCTATGAATATCCTGAATTGGAAGATAGAGAACAGAGAAAGAGAAAATTGTTAATCCCCTCATCTTTAGGAAGAAATAAAGAATTGTTTAAAAGCAGCTGGCAAGAGAAAACTCAAGTTACCTTCCAAGAAAGCAGGTTAACTGTCGTATTTGATGTGTGACTGATAAAGGGAGGAAAGGCAGAAACAAAACTGGAGGGATTTTCTGCTCAACAAGACATCTGCTATCATACTAACAAATCAAAGTATTGGGGGACATGTATGATTTAGTAATTATTCAAATGAATTAATACCAAATAGAAAATCACCAAAAGATTGACTGCTGGGCAATCTAGAGTGATATTGACAAAAATAACATTGGTTTTTTGTTTGTTATTTTTTATTGGTGATACAAAAGGGTAGTTTCATTATAGTCACAAAGAGAGTTGAAGCAGTTCTTAAGGCATAATCACTAAGAGCACACACACAAAAAGTAGATAGAGGGCTTCCCTGGTGGTGCAGTGGTTGAGAATCTGCCTGTCAATGCAGGGGACACGAGTTCGATCCCTGGTCTGGGAAGAACCCACAAGCCACGGAACAACTAAGCCCGTGCACCACAATTACTGAGCCTGTGCTCTAGAGCCAGGGGACCACAACTACTGAGCCCGCATGACACAACTACTGAAGCCCACATGCCTAGAACCCATGCTCTGCAACAAGAGAAGCCACCACAATGCAAAGCCCAGTCACTGCAACGAAGACCCAATGCAGCCAAAAATAAATAAATAAATTTATATAAAAAAAAATAGAACTCCACTTATGAGAAATTATACACTATTTGCATATTAATTTATGTAGCAATAATAACTGCTTTGAAATCCAGTATCTTAAGTATAGAAACATCCATATAAGGTTTGTGGAATAAAATGATGTTTGCAAGGCTTAATATTTTACAATGATTAAACACTCCCTTCTAAATAACAATTATATGATCCAACTATACAGGTACATATTCAAACTCAGTTTTAGAAATTGGAAAAAAAATAATGTATATGTAATTGTATACTTAATGATTATATAAACTGATACAAATATTTAATACATTTTATAATGTTCAAACATAGTTTTCATAATACTCAGATGTTTTAGGGTGCACAGTCACATATTTTTACTACCGTCTTTAAAAAGGCAGCTCTCCTGGCATGTTAAATCACAATATTTCATCTTTAATCTTAGCTAGCCTTAACAGATATTATCTAATTAGAAGCACAAAAGAGTCAACGATATATTTTTTTCATTGTACCACTGCTGATATTTAGTTGATTATGAAATGGTTTCACTGTAATACATTAAGTTGGCATGCAAATATTTAATATTAAAGCCTCTTTAAAAAAATAACTGTTGTCGCTTACTTAGCTTCTGTATCAATATTTCTTGCTTTCTTTCCTACTAGGCATACGGGATGATCATATTTCTCTGTCCCCTTGAAGTTTAGGGTAGTTTTAGGACTTACTTTTTCCAAAGAAAAATAAGGCAATGAAAAGTGAATCAGTTCTTGGCAGAAATACAAAAGAATTAGTAGGCAATTCTCCATGCTCTTTTCTTCGTCATGCTGATTGTGGAAATAGAGAATTCTGTATAGTGGAGACCCCATCAATATGGATTGCTGAGATGTTTCACAGAGGAGAGTTGCCCTAGAAGGACCCTCATATTCACAGCTAACTTAAGGACTGAAATGTAAACATTAATTATTAAACTACAGAAATTGGAGGGCAGGGGTTGTCAGCATGGTATAACCTAGCTTATCCTGATTCATATAATATTTTTTTCCCAATTCCCACAACTGAGTAGCCCACTCCACTAACTTCACATGTTTAAAATTATCCTATTTCTATAGAGAAGAGATATAAAAGGCATTCATGTAAAATCTATCAGAAACATTTAGCTGCATCTAGCGCTTTGGTAAACACCATTTAAGTAACAGGCTTACTCCTAAGTTATTTATTCACAATAATGATAAGATTGGTCCTTGTTCTACAGGAACATATGTTCTAGAGAGAAGGCAGACAGAAATACAAATGAATCAGTTCAATACAGTATGATCACTGAATTAATGGAAATACATACAAAGAGAGTGAAAGCAGAGAGAAAGAAATCACATCCCTGCTTGAGGGAGTTAAGGAAAACTTTGCAGAGAAGAGTAAATTTGGTGACTGAACACAGAGTCTGAGCATATTCTAAACAAAGGGAATATGCAAAGGCCTGACAATGTATGAGCTCAGGACAAGTTTGTGGTTAAATATTGCCAAATAAATATAATGGAGGTATTGGGATAGATCAGACTGGACAGCTGGACCAAGCTATATCACAATGAATCATATGTGAAGGACTTTATATGTTTATAAATGAGAAATTCTGGAAAAACATTGCATTATAGAAAACAAAAGATGTAGAATAGAGAATGAACAGAACAATATTTTAAATGGAAAAAAATGTGGGTAGCAATATTTGAAAAATGAGGGACCTGGATGTATCTAAGATGCCTCAAAGGTTTCAAGTGGAAAAATATATGGAACTGACTGAGATGTGAGAATGTAAGAAGAAAAACTGATTTGAGGAATGGAAAGAAAACGTAGTGATTAATTCAGTTTGGGACACACTGAATTTGTATTTATGTTTCATTTGAGTAAAGATGTCTAGCAAGAGCTCAAAATAAAGTTTTTGATCTCTGATTCTTCCCACTTTCCTAAAATTGTGTAACACAAACTGGTCAAAGAAAACATATAGATTGAATTGAAAAAGTGAGGATTAAGTGGTAGGGGATAAAGGAGACAGCTAGAAATAACCTTTCTGAAATCTCACATGTTTATTTTTCTTGGTGCTTGAATCCCTCACGTGTTTCCTTAGTTTCCCTGTGAAGAAGGCCTATCTTATTACTCACTAGAGCTTAAATTTTGTGAAATCAAGGGTTTTGCTTTATTTATATTTTAGAGCCTACAGAAGTTACAGCAATGTGTATAGTTAGGAATCTCAATAAATTATAGATCAGAATTTAGTCCTTACTTCAGTTATCTACATGTGTAGGCAATAGGAGAATTGTGTGGTATCAGGATTTGCTAGCATAAGAATTTAACTTAGAGAACAACTAGATACACTTAATTCCCCAGCTATGGAATCTATAACAAAGAGATTTAGTCATGTGATCAAGATTATGCAGGAGGTAGGCATATCTGAATATACTAACTGGAAGTGGCTGGCCATTGTCCTGCATTGTTCTGATATGCTCTTTTTAATCATCTTTGAAAAGTTAAGAAAACCTAAAAGTATACCTTCAAAGTATTCTTTGTTAGAAATAAATTTCTGACCCTGTAACAGCTTGGTTTAATACCACTTTTGGCCTCACAAACAAGAGAGATAATTTGTTTGGTTCCCTCCATGGTGATAAGGTCAAAAGGACTTATTAAAAGATCAATGTCCATGGTCAAATTTCTGAACCTTTAGAGAATCTGTGACATCTTGTCAGCAGAGTGCCCAAGAAGGTCTGTGTGCAATGTAACCATACGCATTCAATGAGACACAATTTCACATCGTCAGATAATAAACAAACATATCACAATTCTGATTGTAACTGAGCTCTGTCTTGGCACTCAAGTCCTGAAAAAACATTTATCTGCCCTTAAGTTTTACTGTTTATGTTTCTCCATTGAAATTCCATTCTCACTTTAACCACACCACAATACAGATTACCTGACTTCTGTGATGCTAATTGACATTCCAGAATTATTACTCAATCTTTTAGACTTTTCCTGCTTGCCTTCCATGGCCCTGGTCATAAAGACATATGGATATTTGATTTTGGTTTGGAACATTCACTTATGGTAATAATGCCAGGTCTGTTTTTATACCTGTAAATCATTTTTAGTCCCAAAACTCTATTTGGAAGCATGCTCCCCTACCTTCCACTAAAGCCTTGACCCTATTCCCAAATCAGACCCATGGTTATATATTCATTCCTGTTTTACTCCATCTGCCAACTGTCATAAAACCTTGTGCTTTACATTCAAGCAGATTTAGCATATGGTTTCCTAATGTTTATTAATTCAAGAGGCTGTTCCAAGTGAAGAGACAAACATTTCATGAAAGATCAAGGATCTGTAGAAAACTAGGCAAGTAATTGGCTTATATATCTTTGTTTCAGAATGTGTTTACTGAGAGGACTACTTACCCATTTACAGAATAATAGCACCACAGATTCAGTAGCATTAAATTGGCAAAAGATTGCTTTGTAGGTCAGGAAGTCTGTATTGTAGAGATTACCAGGATATTAAAATGACATTTGTGATCAAAAGAAAAGACAACTAAGAACATGACTAGCACAATTTACTGTGATGTGGGATGACATTATTCATAAATATTCTTAATCACAGCATGCTACCATTTCCAACGCAAGACCAAAAACATACGTAGTTAATTTGGATTCATTTTTATTGGCTCCCTCCATTTTGGCTTTAACTTTTAATTTACTCTTGATTGTATTTATATTTAAGTAATTTGTCATTTGCATGATTTACTAGAAAATAACTTGATTTAGACTCTATCTCATATAACCACTTTTTAAAGAAATTACACCTTTTTTCTGCTCCATACTTATAGTATTACAAATATGGTGTGAACTGTAAATGGTTTATGAATATGCTTGTAAAATATACATGTGTTTTCTTATTTTTCAAGTTACCTGATCATAGATACAGTTCTAGAGACTTTGGGCAATATTCTAATGTGAAAGTTTCTAGAATACCTGTGGAATTCTTTGAGAATGCACAGGAATCTTTAGGAATCATGGAGGATAAAATGTTTATTGAACACCAATATGTTAGTGTCATCAGAAGCTTATACCAGTTCAATAAATCTCCAATAAAAGTGGAATTTTACAAAGTTGACAATAATGGTAAACCAATAACATGGAAAATAATAGAAAAAAAAAGAAAAGAATTTTAGGGCACTAACCATGTATAGTATGTATAATTTCCTGATTCACAGTAGTGCATTTGATACAATGATGGCTGAAGACTGATGAGATGGAAAGGATCTTGAAATTGGTGTGTGTGGATCTGTGTTCTGGGCTGAGCTCTGTCACTAATGATCTCAGTGAACTTAAGCAAGTCACTTAATCTCATAAGTTCTTCATCTTTAAAAATTGGTCAAACTATTTCTTGGATAATTTCTCTGATTATAGCCTAAATTGTGTTTCCTCAAAATTCATATGCCCATGCCCTAACCCTCAGTATTTCACAGTGTGACTGCGTTTGGAGACAAGACATTTAAAGAGTGAACTAAGATGAAATGAGTCAGTAGAGTGGGTCCTTATCCAATATGACTGGTGTCTTTATGAGAAGAGAAGATTAGCAGGGGGAGAAGGAAAGAAAGAGACAGAGAGAAGCCAGACACATGTATGCAGAGAGAAAAATGTGTGACCATACCACAAGAAGGGAGCATCTGGAAGACAAGCAGAGGGAACTCAGAAGAAATCATACCTGTTGACACCTGGGTCTTGCAGTTCTACCCTCTAGAACTGTGGGAAAATAAATTTATGTGTTTAAGGCATGCAGTCTGTGGTATTTTGTTATGGCAGCCCTAGAAAATTAATAAACCCCTTGGCCTCTAGAAATATGTAATCAAATACTCTTTGAACTATATTTCTTGACTAGATTTGGGGATAGAAAATGACATGGTGAAGATTCATTTTAGTGTCATAAATGCAAATGACTTACAGAAAGAGAACTAAAGGCATTTACTTCAGTCCATATTTAACATATCATGGCAGCATATATGTCTCCCTAATCTTGTACCTCTTGTCCAGTAGAAACCAGAGACACAAAACTAAAAGACATTTTCTCTTTCAATAGATAAGAGAGTATTTAGTGAAACCTTCACAAAGTATAAGTTTAATGCAACCCTAATGTCTAATGTAATGAGTGATTGATTGGCACTATGATTCTAAATGACTGTAAAATGTATAACCTCTACAGAGATTATTCCATCATTGAAAGTTATCTCCATTGTGTGGCATGGCCACTTTTAATGTTTCCTCTGATATTTTTATATCAAAATGTATGTAGAAATGTTTACCTTTAATTTATTACTAAACATTTCATACAAGTGGACAATAGTAGAATATAACTTAAAGCACATTGACCGTGTCAGAGTTACTCAGGAAAACAGAAGCTATGCTATTTTAACTGAGGGACATTAATTATAAGAAATTAAATTCCTTAGACTTTAAGTGTTTGTTAGAAGATTAATATTAGCATGGAACACTGGGGTAACAGAAAGATAACTGTAGGAAGCATCTACCATTCTAAGGCTGAGGGAACCCTATGGAATTATCAGAACCTAAAAGACAATTACTTCTTGGTATTGCTTATACATGGACTATATTTTTTTTTAATGTCAAATGCATAGAAACAGGGAGTAGAAAAGTTGTTGCCAGGGGTGTTGGGAAAATAGAGAGAAGTTGGTTAAAGCATACAAACTTTCAGCAATAAGATGAAAAAGATCTGAGGATATAAGATACATAGCCCATATATCATATCATATATGTAATTACTTTACAGAAAGACCTAATTACTAAAGCAATAAAATTTAATAATTCTTTCCTACAATATCTCTTATAAATTTTAGATCATAACCTCCTAAAACACTATCAATTTGTTTAATACTCTTGACTAAGCTAATATTGTTAAAATAGAAACTCAATTTGATTTTAATGACTTTTTTTCCAAAAATAAAATAAATGTACGCTCATTATTTAGGAGTCAGTAGACTAAATCTATAGCTTCTAAAAAATGACTTTGTTACCATATGGAAATGATAATAAAATTATTTGAAAAATTAAGCTAGCAAAACAAAGCAATATACTTTTAAAAAATGAGTCAGTAAATACTAGAGGAAATTGATTTTACCAAGTTTAAAACCAGAAAGGGAGTTATTTTTTATTAAATTAAGATTGTGGAGACATTCATCTATAACTATAATTTCAGGCTAGTCTTTTTTTTTGAAACAGATGTACTACAGTATTTTCAAAATTTGAAATATGTATAATATAGTCTTTAGAAAGGTATTAATAAATAATTATTTCTAAAAGTTTCTCAAATAAGGCATATCACATATTTTTGGCAACCCTCTAAAAGAGATTGTATTTATTTTCTAACTATTATAAAGATTCATCTACATTCACTTTAACTTTGCCATTTTGAATATTTTGTTTCAATGTCCTGGCAGAAGAAATTACTGAAAAGAGCTATAGAAGACATTTGATGTTACACTTTTATTTGGCAAAAATGCTGTCTCCTGTGTGAATTAAAAACCAATGTCATTGTGTATTGAGTTATTTTTTAATATATTATGTGATATCTCTGTCTCTCAAGATTTTTTTTTTTTTTAATGACTGCAAGGACCTACATTAAAACCAAAACAATAACAAAAAAAATCTGTTCTCAAGTAGGTACAGAAACACATTTGCTTCATCATTTCTTCACTGAAAAACACCCTTTGCAGTGTACCTAGAATATTTTTCTAAGAAATAGATTTGTATAAGACTTCTCCCAGAGTGCATTATATTAATCTCAACACATTTACTAGAAAAACAGTACTATCTTATAAAGAAATGCACTTTTCATCATAAAGATAATAATAAAATATTATTGGAAAACATATGTATCACCCTATTAACTGATGAATTGAAATAAAAGACATAGTCTATAGAAGTTCACTTAATATCTATTTTATTGTTACTTGTAACCCATGAATTAAAAAAAATATATTTTTGATCATATGTAAATTAAACTTGATCTACTAATTTCAAATAATTTTAAAATAACAATACACATTCTGGTCACAAAACCTAGAATTTGAACAATATTATCTTTTGTAGCTTTGGGGGGAGGCACCCCCAAATGCTGTGGCCTCAGAGTGAGTTCTGTGATTAACATGACAGAAAAATTAATACAGGCTCTATATGCCTCATGACCAAAACATTGATTTTTTTTGGTCTGTTTGCAGTATGGGGAATACATATGTGGAAAAGAAAAAAAAAAGAAAATCCAAATGCAGCGACTGTGTGTGTGTGTTTTAATTTAAATCTCCATTTTCTTTCTCTTCTCATTTGACATAATATCTAGTAGAAATATAGTTCATAATTAGATCTCTGACCAACCAATGAAAAGCAACAAGAGAAACTGGTCACTTACAGGCCAAAGATAACTCTAAGAGGAAAGAGAAAGACAGAAGGAAAAATGAAAGAAGAAAAAATTAGAATAAAAAAAGAAGCAAAGGAGAAAGGAAAGAAGGAAGGGAGACAGAAAAAAAGAAAGTGAAAAGTGGATGACTATATTCCTTTTTCCTCTCTTTCTTTTTTTTTTTCTGGCTTTGCAAGTTAATTTGTGACAATTGATGTATACATAATTGAATGATAACTCAGAGGCAGAGCAGATTGGCAGAAGTGATCATAATCCCTAGAGACTGTGCTCCTCTGGGTTGGTTTTGTCTCACAGTTATTCCTTTAGAGAGAAGATCCAAAGAGACTTGCTTGAGGATATTCTCACAATAGAAACCAATCCCTTTCTCTACAACTGAGCTAGGAACTAGAAAGGCAAATCTTTCTTTACATATTATTCTAGAGGAAAGTGAGATGGGGGCTGGGGATATGTGTAGTGTGTAATTAACTACTGTTAAAATAATTTAATTTTGTGCCAGTGGCTAATATTCTTATTTTGGAAGCATTTGAATTTAAATACCAAAACCATTATTAAATATTTCTACTGGTTGGAAACACACCAGTAAAGTTGCAGTCATCAAAAAATTATGTAGACATTAATAAAAATAGGTTGAACTTTTCTATAGTGCATCATATATGCTTATCACTAAACTTGAAGTCTGATTGAAAAGGAAATCTTTATTTAAGAATTTTATTATGAACTTTTCCAGTAATCATTTATTTTGATTTAATTTTTATTTGTCTTTAGAAATTTGAAAGTTTCTTCAAGAAAATAAGATAGCCGCAAAGGATTTCCCCTTTGTCCTCTTGTCACAGCTGGGTGTGGGACATTATCATAACCTGATGTATTGATCTACTTTTTAAAATATTTCAAAATTAGGTGTTACATTTTAAACAATTACTGAAAATTAAGGTCCCAGATATTTAATATTGCTATGATTCTACATCTCAACATTAATTTTACCTTATGAGATAAATCATTTCAATATTGCCTGATAGGCCTTATATTTTGCCTTTGCATTTAATATTTTATATTGGAAAAAACATAGAGTAAGCCAAATTACTGTAATTAATTGGTGAGAAAAAAAAATGTCGTCCAATCTGTACATATTGTGATAAGTAAAATGGGAAGCATTGTTAGTAAGAAATGTGCTAAAGGAAATATTTATGCATCCATTTTTTTAATTCAGTTTTGAAAAACTCCAAAAACCTTATAATTTATTGGTTAAGAGAACAAAGAAGATTTAAATCTTGACTATACTATCTGTTCTGGGTTTGTTTTTTTTTACCTTTTACATAATTACTCTAAGCCTCTGAATACTCATAATTTTAAAAAGATAACACTAATAAGAATAAAACAAATAGATAATATTTATTATCTATTTCTAAACCTGTCCAGAGAATGACTTAAATGGCAAGGATTGTGCTTCTTTTTAAGAGTGAGATTAGTAGATATTTTTATATAATATAAAAAAATTATAATGTTGATATTAATGAATAACAAGTAGAGTTATGTATAATTAATGAGATAATTTATTATTATTATTATTGTATAATGGCTTTCAAACTAATTTTATAACAAATATTTTCCAAGCTGTATAAAATTAGGAAGTAGAAGATTATATTTTATTACATTATATTTTTCAAACATAGATTATTTACCATCAATTTGTCATTCTTGTAATATGAATTAGTTTTGTCCAAAAACAAAAGCCTTACTTCTTTCTTCTTATCCACTCCAATTCTCTGAATGTTCACTTTTTGATTAAAATTAAAACTGGATTAAAAGCACAGATATCACAAGAGGCTGATTCTTGAGCTATTCCCTGGTGTTTCTACATCACAGATTTCTTTTTTAATTCTTCCTAGATTTAGAATAATATGTTTCTTACTTCTATTCCTCAGTGCCACTTTTTGAGTTGTCTCAATTGTAAGTCAAACAAACTGGCAGTTTTAGATTAGGGGAGGACTCTTGAGATGGAATAAGTAAACTAGGAATCTTCACAACATCTTCTTAATCAGCTATCTTCTCCCCTTTCTATAGCTAAATGAAAGTAGCAGCTATCGACCTTTTTATGTTAGCGTGACCACCATGAGTCACACTATTAATCATTTTCATGGTGATATTTTAGCTTAAATTAATATTGTATTTTATTTTAACCTCAAGTTTCACTTGAATATCTTTTCCATTGATTATTGTTATACTATACTGTTGTTTATAAATAATAAATACAGGGATCATTGGCATATATTTCTGTATGACAGATAAAGAATTAGAATAAGTGACGTATACATTTGTTGACCACTAGTTAATATACCAAAAGGAGTTATTTCAGTGGTAAACATGACATGGTTATTTCCCAGTGAAGCATAGCATGCATAAAAGAGAGTAAAACAAGTTAGTAGGTAATTACTCTAAGTGTCCGGGAAGTAGAGATCACATAGAAGAGTCATGTCCTGTGGACACTTTCACTTACATAGCAGGGAGGGATGCAGTTGGCAGTCACCTAAAGGATTCACAAAATAAATTACACATACACTAAACTCTTAAGATAAAAATGGAGTTAGCCAGGCAAAGAAGGTGGAGAGTTTTGCTGGGATAGAAAACAGTAGGTTCAAGCTGTCAGAGGCTAGAGAAAGAGCATCACCATCAAGGAAGTGAAAAGAAATCTCTGTGGGGACATGCAGAGAAGTAGTTGTGAGAAAAGACGGTGAACGTATAAGCAGGAACAGTACAAAAATGATGGTGGCAATCATGTAAATACTTTGCATTTTAGTCTCAGTTTACTTGTTTATAGATCTTTTCTTGCTTCTGGAAAAAGCTATGCATGATGCTAGTTGACAAGGACAATCAGGTTTTAGATATTCTAAAGCAGTCAAAGAGATGACACACCTATCAGATGAGTCGTTTACAGAGAAACATAGAAAATCGGCATTTATTAATGTCATTACATTTTATGCTTATTTTATATTGCTAAGGAATTTTAAAAGTAATTCATAAATTTTAAAAAGAGGATGAAAATAAACAATTTCTAGCAACTGAAGAGATAAATCTTATAGAATTTACTTGACACCTGAGTAAATCTTTTGAACTAAGGTCAAGAAAGAGAAAAGCTTGGAGAGGCCAAGGTCACTGTAGAGCATCTATCCTGACATCCATGACCACCACTTTTAGGTACAGAACATTAACTGGTATGCTATTTTCAGAGGCAGTGTAGTGAAGTAGAATACTGTCTGCATGGACTCAGAAGTTAACTGCCTGAGATCAGATGCTGACTTTGCAAAAGACTACTGGGGAGACCTAAGTTATTTAAACTCTCAGTGCTCTTTTCTGTAAGTTGGAGATAAAAATAGTACTATTACATCTTAGGATTATCGTGATAATTAAATTAATTGACATCTGCAAAAACAGTATGTGGAGTATGGAGATCAGCAGCAGTACTCCTTACTGGAGTACAGGGATGGATCTGAGGATGAAGAGAGTAGAAGTATTCATGCTTTAAAGCTGTTTATCTTATATCATCCCTATCTAATGAGTTTTGCGTTTAAATACTTAAATACATGTATATTAAATCCTTGTGGAAAGAACAATTGAGTATGTAGATAAGGTCACCATATGCCTTATTGCCCAAACTGGAACACCTTTTAGAGTGAAAGTGGGTGTTAGTAATAATTAGGACTAAAGAATGGTGATTCTAGGACCATCTTCAATAAGTAGGGAAATTGTACCCTCAGAACCAGGTGGGATGTTAAATTTGTTGCTTTAAGAGCCAAAAATTCCTTGATTACATCTTTTTTGTAGGCAACTTTTACATGAAGATTTCAGTAATGACAATAATGATTGATGGCATTTATGTAGTTCTTTAATGTTTTTCATACATATTACATGTTTTATTCCCAATAATAAACCCATCCAGAAGGTGATACTTTTAATTATCACTGCTTCACAGGTAAGGAAATTGATACATGATAAATATAAATAAATTTCTATGAAGTCAGTTTCACTCAGCAATGAGCATTAAAGCCAAGATTCCAATAATGGCAGTTCCGTGTCATAGCCTACATTCTTAAAGGTATGCCATAGAACCTTGAAGGAGTGGTTGTGTGGAGAATTAGGTAAGAAGTAGAATTAATATGGATTTAGATACTGATTAGGCATTGGTGGAGAGGAAGAGAGAAGAGAGTGGGTTTGGCCTTTTAAAATTCCTTCAGAAAATGTGTACATCATAATACCATCTATTCATCGATTATTAGTTAGCAGGTGTTTTCCTCTGTTCCTCCCCAAATATATGAACTTTGATTTAATAAGGTATTATCCAGAGAAATGAATGTCCTTACAATCATATTTATTGTAGAAAGAAGACATTATAGAATAATCAGTTTTGAGGTTTCAGATTAAAAATATGCTAAAATTATTATAAAAACTTGAATTTTAAATAATTATGTGACAATTGCTTTTCACTTGATTATATATTGTTCTTTTACATACATAAATAAAGATATTTTAAGGGAAAATTAAGAGACATATTTCCAAAAGTTTCCATACTAATAATTTTCTTATTCTGAATATATTTATTTTTAAATAAGAATGAAAGATAGTCATTTAAAAAACCTTTCATGATTCCAGGTTAATATAGCAGCCATGGATAAATTATTTCAAATTTTAATTTCAATTACAGGTCCTCTCATTTTCTTAAGGCGATTTAAAACATGGTGTTATGGATTGAGTCCCCTTAAAATTCACATGTTGAAGCCTAACCCTGAGTACCACAGAATGTAACCTTATTTGGAAATAACATTGTTGCAGATGTAATTAGTTAAGATAAGGTCATTAAGGTGGATCCTCATCCTCTGTGACTGGTGTCATTATAAAAAGAGGAAATTTAGAGACAGAGACATACATACAAAGGGAGAACTATGTGAACATGAAGCCAGAAATGGAGCTGATACTTCTATAAGTCAAGGAGCACAAAAAACTGCCAGCAAACCACCAGAACATAGCAGTGAGGCATGGAACACACTCTTCCTCAGAGTCTCAGAACAAGCCAACCCTACTGACACTTTAATCTCAGACTTCTATCCTCCAGAGTTGTGAGACAATACATTTTTCTTGTTTATTCTACCCAGTTTGTTATGGCAGACCTAGAAAACTAATCCACCTATATATATATATATATATATATAAATATATATATATATATAATACATTTGTATACTAGTTTAAAAATATTAGTCAATGTTTCTTCTGGTTTCCTCTATGTTATAAATTTTGACATGGCTTCTCTTTTCTATTTATATGTAAGTGAGATGACATATAATTAGTGTAAAACTAAGTTATATGCCTAATATTACAATGCTTTCCAAATGTTAACAGCTAAAATTCTGAAACTACCTTGGGACAACCCATTATTATTAAATGTGTTATAACTAAATAGCCATGTGGCTTTGGAGCAATAGTTTAACACTTCTGGGCCACAATTTTCTCATATTGTGTTACATAGTCTTTGAATTAAAGATCTCTATGGATCTTTTTCATTATAAACTCTATGCTTTGTAATTTTTTAAGGAACTTTACATGTTACGAAGTTAGATATACTGAGTAACCTATTCCAGTACTTCTCAATCTAATGTGCAAAAGAATTACTTGGAATTCTTGTCATAATGCAGATTCTGGGTCACTGAATATTGCGTGGTCCTGAGATTCTGCATTTCTAGAAAGCTTCTAACTGATGCCCTTGCTGCTGGTTCTGGACTATATTTGTGTAGCAAAGGGTTTACTTTGCCATGGTTATCAGATGAATTTTAGTCTCCACCCTCACCCGGGCTGCCATCACTAATGACATTAACACCAAAGTTTTCATTTGAAAAAAAAATCCTAGAATCAAAATTCCTTGATATAATTAATTATAATTTTGCTAATTATGAAATAATAAATGATAACAAAACAAAAATTGTTAACCGTTTATTGACTGTTTATTATGTTTTAAGCAGATCAGGCAGGATGAGGTTAGAAATATTGTTGCTAAAGTGGTTGTGCTGGGATCCAACCCTGTTCCAATTCCAGATCTCACCTCCTGAATCACTGCATATAAGAGTGTATGTGCATAGGTAGTTGCGTGTACACATATGCACATATGTATGTATGTGAGTGTGTATGTATTCATCCTCTGAGACCATTTCCGTTACCATGAGCAATTTCAATATTTAGGAACGATTTTGTGTTATTTACCCATCTCTAACTTTAACGAGTTTACATGTGCATTCTTAACTGTTTGATTTCTTTTTCTCTATTATGACTTCAACCTCTGATTGTTTCATGCTTCCTCGTTTTTTAGTTAAATTCTACTCTTTTTAACCATTATAAATTACTAAATCCCTTGGCCTCTCCACACTCATCAGGCCAATCTAGGTTTTGCAGTCCTTTCTCCATAATCCTGCTTCAACTGTTTCCATTTTTTACAGCAACCATTCCAAAGATACGTTATAAAACATGGGTTCATTGGATCTATTTCAGTTCCAAATATCTTACTCATAAAAAGTATACTAATTATTCTGTTTATCTGTTTCTCTTTTCAAAAATTTTACACATTTTTTAAGTTAAAGATGTATCAAATAAACAACTAACAATACAAGACCCAAGGCTTATTCTAGAATGCATGAACTATGAAGGGATATTTCCAAAATCTTTCATTCGATAGAAAAATGTATTATATAAATATTCCAGTGGGCAACCATATAACTATACTTTCACATTATAGAACCACATCTGTGGTACTAGATTCAGCTACTGTCACCACATATGGGGAAACTTAAATAAGACTATCAAATTTCAATTCAACAATGAGAATGAGCAAAGTATTGATAGGCTCAACAGCAAGGGTGATCCCTCAAACATAATGTTGAGCAAAGTAAGCGAGAGAAAATTGTCTACACTATGTGATTGCATTTTTTGACATTCATAAGCAATTCTAACTAACCTATGATTTTAGAAGTCAGGATGTTTTTTACCTTTAGGGGCACAGTGTATGGGACAAGATGCAGGTGCTACTCAACTGTGTAAAATTTCTTGGAGCTGCATTCTTCTGTCTGATGTACTTTCCTGTGTGAATACAATGTTTCAATTAAAAGTAGCTTCAAAAAAAGAAAAATGTGACAATTTACAAAATTTTAGAAGTTGGTGACTTTGAGTGTTAGCATGTTATTTTGTAAAACTTTTAAAATATTTTAATATTTCACACTAAAATATTAATCAAAACTATAGTGCATTGGCCTCATTTTGTCTTGCGCCACATTTGTCAATGTAATATTAAGATAGATAGAGATGATATGTAATATAGAATAGAATATTCTCCTGGCCATTGAGATAATTTGCACAGGAAATGACTCCTCATCTCCTGACTGGGCATCACTACACAACATCTATCTAGTAAGAAAAGTTTGTACACTAGCTGAATGTTAAGGCTCAAGTAACTGCTGGTCCCTCCCACATCCCTCTCCTCTGATTGACAGGATGGGCTCTGGGTGCTCTTGAGAAAACAGCATTGTGTCCTCATCCTCAGGCGGAGAAACTGTTTTGCGTATTGTCTCATCATTCTGAACTATCTTCTACTCTGTCATAGTGTTTGTTGCTTCTCATTCTATTGTCACTAATAATCTCGGCTGCTGCCAGCACCACAGCGACCTTTTATTCTTTCTTCTTATCTTGTTCATTATCCGCAGCTTTCCATTTGCTTTATACAAAAATTTAGTCCTCCTCCTATTCTTTTTCTTTCTCTCTCTCTCCCTTTCTCTCTTTCTCTCTCTCTCCCTCTCTCTCGCTCTCATATTTTGTCTTCATTGGTATGATGTTAGTCATCCAAAGACTTCTCTGGGTGAACTGTACAATGTATGGAGTATATGTTTTACCACGTCTAACTATTTTGTTCTTTTTTTTCTCCCACAGTTGACATTAATATCAAATTCTTCCCCTCCCTCCTTTCTTTCTTTCTGAATCTAGTAGTTTTTTCTTCTTCTCAATATGAAGGAAGAGTAAAATTTGGAACCTGTGTATATAGATGTGTTTGTGTTGTGTGTGGTGGGTTGACTAAAATTGCCAATAGTAGCTCATATTTTGAAAAGTGTAAATGGTATTCAGGTAAAAATAATAATTTAGTTGATGAAGTAATGATAACTTGTGGGGTATTTGGAGCCTTGCAAAGGGAAAAACAGTTGCAAGTCTTTTATTTTTCAAATATTAACATTTAATTAATTTCAGGCCTTAAATGAATCAGCTTCTCCAATCCCATTCAAACACAACCAATGTAGAATTTTA
The DNA here is from genome assembly GCF_039906515.1 of Pseudorca crassidens. NCBI lineage: Eukaryota > Metazoa > Chordata > Mammalia > Artiodactyla > Delphinidae > Pseudorca > Pseudorca crassidens. Next base: position 113,072,237 of record NC_090300.1, on the reverse strand, counting down.
AATTCATCTTTTAAATTGTTTTTTTTTTAATGTAATTACTAACTTTAGTCTTCCTAAACTTTAGAAATTTCAGAAATTCTGTTCAATAAATATTGTGATGTTTCTTCCTTAATTAACTTGAATAATTTTTTTCTGGCTGTTCTTGAGCTTTTTTTTAAACTACCACATTGGTTGCTTTGAGATCTAAATATGAAGGTGTTTGAAAAACATTTAGATAGTGCCTAATGCACAATAAGAGCACTGAAAGGAATACTTACATTTTTCTTGCTTATAACTATAATAATTATTATATAAGCTGGCAAACATTATTTTTGCTCTTACTATGAGCTAGGAATATAACCTTAAAAAAATCAGTCAATGTCAATTTGTAAACCACTAATGCTAATCTTTGGAGAGTAGTTCCATGATTTGAGGCAGAAAAGACACTAGATGTATCTGGGACGTCTTGTTGTTGCCAGAAAGCAAGTATTCCTGTAAAAACATCAAGAGAGAGCTCTAAATGACTGAAGAAGCTGCTTAAATATATCTATGGATTTTAGACTTTGCAAACATGAAAGAGGAACAGCGTTAAATATTAGTAAGCCTAGTAAGCTCTTAAATAAAAAGGTAATGTGCCAAGACCTGAAGCTTCCATTGGCTTTGGTGACCACATATCATTACTATGTAGGAAGAAGCAGAGAGAGTCCAATAAATAGTTAAAAATAATAAAATAACCAATGCCTAGAAGAAAGATAACTCCACAGATAAGCTCCAATTCCCTAGGAGAGCTTAGATGATATTTCTAATTATAATGAAGCATTAAAAACAAAAATCAGGTTAATATATCATATATATAGCACAATGGGTCAGGTACTACTGTGAATGCAAATATAAAAACCTCAGTTCTGGGAAAGATCAGTGTTTCAGAAATTAAAGTCCGTAAGTAAGTCTGACATTTCATAGACCCATCATATAAAAGTGAAACTATATTTAAAAATTTATCTCATCACTCATTACTTGGTGTGGAATTAATTCAAGTCTGTTTAGTCAGAAGAGGCTTCTTTGAAAAAGGGATTTATTATTTTCAACTGTTTTCTTCCCACTCTTGAAAAACATTTCTCTGCTCCACTCTCAAACAACAATTCTGTGTAGTGATGAATAGTGAAAAAAAAAATCTAGATCCCAATATTCATCATCATTAAACATTTATCAAGTACACTGTTAATTGCCAAGCTGGTGAAATATTTAGTTGTTATATCGTAAATTTCAACCACTTCCCTCCACTTGCAAGCCACCTTTATGGGCAATATCACACCTGCAAACCATGCTGTGTTGGATGGTTTAGGCAAAGATATTTTCTATCAGATGAATTTGCACCCTTGGCCACAGCTTATTGTTCAAAGTGAGTTGCAATGATTTCAAGTACTGTTATAGATTTGTAGAAATTACTGCAGTATGGGATTGAAACAATTAAATGTATAGAAAGATTAGAGAGTGACCAATTAAAATTGTGATGGAAATTAGGAGAATCAAAGAATTTAAATCAAATAGTCTTGATCTCAGTGAAGAATAAGGTTTTTTTTATATGCAGATGATAATGGTGGTACAAGTAGATACTGGATTACCAAATTTTTTAAAAACAAAGGGAAAAGAGTATTGTGCAGAGAATAATCAATGACCCAGATAAAAAGGAGGGCAAGTTGTAAGACCAAGGTCTTGAATGTAACAGTAAGGATAGAAGGAAGAACACAGAGATAAGTTTCTGAGGCAGAGAAGATATTTCCACTTGGTAGGTAGACTTTATAAAGAGGAGTGACAGTGACAATGTACAGAGAATGTTTACATGCTCTGATCTGAGGTTAAAATTTCAATCATCAAATATTACTTGAATCTAATTTCTAATCTTTAGCAAATTTAGACATCTCAATCTGGCAGCTCCACATTTCAGATTATGATTTTTCTTCCCTCAATGTCCATTCATATCGTTTGTGTATTTTTCCTTGTATCTATTATTTAAGGCCTATATCAGATAACATTATATTCATTAATGTTTCTGAAAATTCTCAGCCATTAACCCTTGTTAGTATTTTAATTTATAGTTTTTGATGGTAATTCTAAAATGTAAGCTCATCGAGAGGATTTTTTTATTGTGTTGTCTCCAATACTTAGGATCACAAATGTATATTTTATGTGTACTTTGTTTACAGTCGATGATTAAAGTTTTGAATAGTAAATGTTTATTAAAATTAAATTGACTCTAACATTAACTAGATTCCATACTGATCTAGTAATCTAGAGTAATATTTTCAAGAAATTCAATGTGAAATTATTTAAAAGTGAATAAAGTCATTATTAGAGAACAGGTGCAAATTTTTCTGGGAGGGAGTCATGTTGCTGATACAAGTAGTCTAAGATATTTGGCACAATAATTAAGATTCTGCATAGCTGCAAAGAAAAGCACTGAACTAAAATTAGATTTAAGATCAGGAGTAAACTATAGTAAATAATAGCTAAGTAATTTTTAAAAATGACAACTATTTTCATTTTTAAATGTTTTCATTAAAATCAGTGACATTTGCTCACTGTTTAAAAATAAAGCCTAATAATGTTAAGTTTGCCTGATGTGTAAAATATTATATACACCTATAAATCTGTATAGATATATTGATGCTATATACACAGATGGTATACATGTGGGTAATTTGTTTATGTGTGTAGGCCAAATAATGCCCCACCTTGAAGATTCCACACCCTAATCCCTGGAGCAAGTTAGTTACATGACAAAAGGGATTTTGCATTTGGAATAAAATTTGCAAATCAGCTGACCTTTAAATAGGTTATCTTGGATTTTCCATAGTCCCAAGTAACCACAGAGATCCTTAAAAGATGGAAGAGAGGCAGAAGAGTCAGACTGAGAGATGCTACAGGGGAGGAGGCAGAGGTCAGATGAAACTGAAAGGGAGGTCAGTTAAATGTGAAGTATAAAACAGGGGTCCCCAACCCTCACCCACAGATGGCTCCCGGGCTGCACAGCAGGAGGTGAGCAGCAGGTGAGCAAGGGAAGCTTCATCTGTATTTACAGCCACTCCCCATCGCTCGCATTACTGCCTGAACTCCGCCTCCTGTAACCATTATGATGAGTTGTATAATTATTTCATTATATATTACAATGTAAGAATAATAAAAATAAAGTTAACAATAAATCCCCCACCCACCCCCACCCCCGGTCCGTGGAAAAATTGTCATCCACGAAACCGGCCCCTGGTGCCATAAAGGTTGGGGATGGCTAGTATAAAAGCACCTGACACACCTTTGCAGTTATGAGATGAAGAGGGCTGTCACACAGGGAATGCAGGCAGCCTCCAGAAACTGAGAAGGAGACCCAACCAATGGCCAGTAAGGAAAGAGAACCTCGGTCCCACAACTGCATAGAACTGAAATCTGCCAATAATCTGCATTAACCTGGAAGCATTTTCTTCCCCAGACCCTCCAGAAAGGAACACAGCTCTGTGGATCCCTTGATTTCAGTCTTAGGAGACTCTAAGCCAAGTCCCACCTTGAGTTCACTGGACTTCTGAAAACTGTGAGATACTAAAAGGGTGCTATTTAAGCCACTAAACCTGTGGTAATTTGTTATGGCAATAATAGACAACATCTTTTAGATTTAGAGCCAAATATTTTTTATAGCACTTATAAATACTGTTATGACACTCTTAATCTCTGTTTTCTTATCATGAACTTAAAACTTCAGGGATTGTAAGATTCTATGACTGCCTAAGACAGCATATCTGATTATGAACTTTGGGAACTGTGCACAAATTTTTCAAATGTGGACAATATAAATCTAAAAAGAAGAAGTATTACAAAGTCTTGGAAGGATTGTTGAATATCATATAAAATGCTAATTATTTTGGAATTTTAATATATATTTTATCTAAGAATAGTCATATACTTGCTCTGCTTAAATGCCAAATTGTGGGCTAAACTAACAAGTGCTTTTGAACAAAATCTAAGCATAATTCACTCATTTCTTTCAAGATTACTTTTTTCTCCTTTTAATCTTACTTCTTCTCCATTTTTCTCCCTCAGTGCCTATGTTTTTTCTTATTCATCATCCCATCTTGGTTTTTATTTGCGGTTTTTATATTTTACCTTTTTAAAATTTCATGTACAAATGTTTGGGGATTTTTTTCTGGGAAGGTAGTATAAAATATAAAAATCAATAATACATATAGTAGTCCATTTAAAAAGAATGCTTTTATTGCATGGTGAGATCAGAAAATGTTCAATAAATGCTGACTTCTGCTGTTTCAGCATACTTCAAGATCAAGTCAGGAAGAATGATACAGTTCAGCCTAAACTGAATATAAAAGGAAAGAGAATTATGTAAGGCACAACTGTTGAAATAGCTACTTTTTCCAGTATAAAAAGATAGCAAATAGTAGTTAGTCAATAGGTTTTATAAAATGAATACACTGTCCAGAGAAATAGGACTTGTCAGTGGTGATATTCTTAAGTCACAGTTGTCAGTGAGTTTTCTTAACACTTGGCATTCACCACAGCAGGTATACTATTATTGTGAAAACGTTACCCAAAATTAAATTAAAAACATAATTCTTTGAACATAGCACCTATTGAAAACTATTTGTGAGATGAAGGAGAGAGCAATTTTTATTAAATACATTTAAGAAAAACAAAAGATAGGACTTCCCTGGCGGTGTAGTGGTTAAAACTTTGAGCTCGCAATGCAGGGGGCCCGGGTTCGATCCCTGGTCAGGGAAATAGATTCCACACGCATTCCACAACTAAGAGTTTGTATGCCATTACTTAGGAGCCCGCAAGCTGCAACTAAGGAGCACATGTGCCTCAACTAAGGAGCTGGTGAGCCACAACTAACGAGCCTGTCTGCTGCAACTAAGACCCAGTGCAACATAATTAATTAATTAATTAAATATTTAAAAAAAGAAAAACACAAATCTCAGAGAAAAAATATTTCATTGAATCATTCTAATCTGTAACTATCTAAAAATGCTGTATATTAAGCATGTAATTCACTGTGCTAGAAGAAAACCAGCCTATTGTAATATGTGTTTTATATTTCCTTGAATTTAATGTCCTTGACATATGTTAAAACAACCCTAAGTATTTTGAATGACTTAAGTAAGAAGTTTTTCTTCAGACATGCCTGTATGGATTTCCACATTAAATGAAACATCATTGTGAAACATCAATATATTTGAGTTGCCAAGAGAAGTCTTTGGAAGTTTACCTTTTGCAAATCTCCCAATGACTTCAGATGTGTTTGTCATTCTGAAAAGCAGTCTCTTTGTCATTATTTAGTACTTGAGAATGAATATTTAGCCAATATGAGCAATCATACCTGGATACTTAAATTCTGTAAGCAAATAGTCTTCAAACCCTTGCTTCTTTTTTATGTTTTCAAACTTCCCCACTCACATCCTCACCCTCTGTGATGTGTGATGAAATATAGATTTTATAGAGCGAGATCTCATGTAGAGACATCATAGAGATACATGAGGTAATAAGAGTTAAAATAGAGGATCTGACCTAGCCTTAAGAGTCAAAAAAAGTATCCATGAGAAAGCCATGGTTGGTTATAAAGGTGTAGAAAGTGAGTAAAAATGTATTAGGCAAAGTGAAGAGAACCGAGTTCAAGATATTAGAAGTGTGAGATCTTGTGGAGAGATGAGTATTATTTTTTTCTCAGAAACGTTCCTGAAGCACAAAGGGTGCTTGATAAGGTAGGATGAGAGCTCCATACAGGGAAAACCATCTAAGCATTTGAAGTAATATGAATGGCCTACTTAGGTTTATAATGGTGAGAGACTGCTTCCTTGGGCAAACCATTGACCTGAAGAGTAGGAACTTCTTTATTTCTTATTACCAATCATTATTTATATTTCAGATTTCAGTGCATGGAATAGGCCTCATTTTTTCTTTCCTTTCTCTCTTCCTTGTGGCTAGTCTGGTGAGAGAGCAGAAACTGTCATATATGTTTTCTTAGTTTTCTACACTGTGTAACAAGCTACCACAAAATTAGAAGCTTAAAATAACACATATATATTATCTCACAGTTTCTTTGGGTCAGTGTTCATGCATGGCTTAGCTGTGTTCTCTGCAGAGGATCTCACATGACTGAAATGCAGGTGTCATCAAAGTCTAGTTTCTCATCTGGAGTGTTGACTAGGAAAGCTTCTACTTTGCCACACTTGTGGCTCTTGGCAGCATTCAGTTCATTGTGATTTTAAGATTCTAGAAACTAGAAAGAGCCTGCTAGCAAGACAGAATCTTATTTAAGGTAGCCTAATTATGAAAGTCCCATCCCCTTTGCCATAGTATTGGTTAGTCACAGTCCTGTCCAAATTGGAGGTCAAGGGTGGCATTGGGAGAGGTGGTGATTATATAAGAGCATTAACAGCAAGAGGTAGAGATCATGGGGCCATTTTAAAGTCTGTCTGCCACACTCCTGCTTTCTGTCTTTGTCTTTGGATGCTCTTTCCTCCTATATGTGTATCTGGATACGGCCCTGGCTGTGTACTAGATGTACAAATGCACCTGTTGCTTTCTCGTTTCATCTTCCTGATGTTTATAGTATGAAATAATTTCATGATTCATAGTGATACGTACAGAGGCTTAGAGTTTAATGTTTGGATAAATATGGGTTGAAACTGAAACAGGCTCTTGTACAGAATTACCCCATGAAGATATTGGATCAATTTCCTGTTTGTAAATCACATATTTAATCATTTCATTGACAAAATATCAAAAGAAAGCCAAGAATGACTTTATTTAAAACAGAAACAAAATGATTTTATTTTGTTTTGTTTTGTTCACCAAAATATTTCCACACTGACAACATTGCCCAGATCATAGTCAAAGGTAAGCAAACAATTGACAAATGCTTGAATACATACATGCATAAATAAAAACAAAATGAATGGATGAATCATGTTGGTTAATATGCCTCCAAGTGGGAGAGCATGATATCAATGCCCATGCTGCTCAAAAGAGTGATCATTTCAGGTTCAGAGGCTAAAGGTCATGCCATTTGAAGTATAACACCCTTGAAAGATAATCAATGTGTTCTCTGGACATGTTTTACACTAGGAAATTACTGAATGCATTTTTTCTTCAGAAACAAATGCACATGTCATGTCTCTTTTGTTCTTTCTAAACAACAGTTAAAAAAAATAAAAATTATTTCTCAGCATAAAGTTGGAAATACCTTACTAATTTGAGAATTGTCCACAAGAACCCTCCTATCAAGACTCTATTAATTTGCCAAACGTTTTTCATTTGCTCTAATGTTATAAATTACTTTGGGTACCATTTGAGAAATTTAGTTTCTAGAGCCATTCAAACGGCATTAACTTGTAAAAAATAACATTGATTTAATAAATGTACTATAAAATGAAACTAAATATTTATAAACTACAAAAATGTCATGGTTAAGTACAGTGAAAAACCCACTGGTTTTTCCTCTCATAATGTGAAGCTGTTATAAATAGTTTTCAAGTTGACCCAATAATTTCTCTTCGATTTTTTTTTTCTCATCAATGATCACATGAGGGAATATGTATAAAAGGAATTTTATTGTCACCTTTTTTTTACAATAGTGGAAAACAAACAGCATAAGAGAAACGTTAGTGAGATGATCTAAAGTCCTTTTAATGCTGCAGTTGGTCCCAAGGTCATAACTGACACTCATCATTGTCTTCCTAAACCACCCATTCTAGACCCCCAGCTAGTAATTCCTCTGGTCTAAGTAACCTGCCTGTTGGAGTGACCCAGCCTCTCATCAACAAAGGATCGGGGATTCTGTGTCACAGGTTAAGTTCTTCAGAAAAGAAGTTAAAGAGTTTGGGGTCTAGGATTTATATTAAGGATCAGTACTTGTGAAAGAAGGAAGAAGAAGGAGGATTAAGCAGAGGGAGAACACTATATAAGCGTGATAAAGTCTTGGTCAATCCTGCAATGTGTTCTGGGGCAAAGGTTGCCTGTTGGACTTATTATTTGTCAGGACAAATTGGCCAGGCCTCTATACATGTGCCTCATACCATCAGAGAAAGGCTCCCCCCCGGAAGAGTGGAACCTCAAGAGAAGTGACTACACTTTTGAGCCAGCACTGAAGGAACTGACAGCTAAAGGCTGTCTGTTGACAACATTTTCTAAAACCCGGCAGAACATCCTTCCTTAAAGGGAGAACTGGGTGACACAGCAACATACCTACCATACACTAATTCCTATATTTTTAGCAGGCCACAGGCCATGGCTACTGTGAGACCATTTACAATTACAGCTGGCCAAGAGAAACTCCAGATCACCTGCATTTAAAACATATTCTTGGGGATTTCCTGGCGGTCCAATGGTTAGGGCTCTGAGCTCTACTGCCGAGGGCCCGGTAAGGCCTAGGTCAGGGAACTAAGATCTCACAAGCTGCACAGCCTGGCCTAAATTAATTAATTAAACATATTCTCTCCTGCCTCTATTATATAGTGGTAGCCCTACATCATGATGGTCAGGATTAATAACCCATGTCATTATGGTAACTCACTGACAATCTCCTGAATGTCGAGACCAAGATGTGAAGGCAATAGAAGTAGAGTATTGACTGAGAAACATCTGGACAGTAGAATTGGAATGATCATATAAGGAAGATCCAAATGACTCTAGTATCTCAATCTCCCAAACATCCCTCATGTTGAGTGAAGCAGCTCTTTTCTATCTGATGAAGTTGTTCTTGTCTTTTGGGGGAACATATTGTAATGACTTTACTAAAATGTTTAGATTTAGAACTAGAACCAGATTTTATCATTCTTTGAATAGTTGATCACAAAGTCAAATCCTGGAAAACTGCACCAAAAACTTGACAGGTAGGTAGATAGATATGACATACAGATATCTATATAGATATCAGTATCTATATCTACATCTATAACCACTAATAAAATTGTAGGAAATGTAGGTGGAAATAAATACTAACTCTATTATACCAAGAAAGGAAAAAATGACTATTTTGAACTTAACATTGTGATATATTTAACAGTTAATCTTACTCACATGTGTAGGGGAGGAAATACTTTTTCCCTCTGCTCTCCTAGGTTCTCCAGATAGGACTCTGCAAATTAGACTGACAAGAGACAGGTCAACAAAATAAAAGAAAACACTTTACTAACTTATGCAGTGCTCATCAGTGGAAAAACCTCAATGATGAGTAACTAAAAGCAGTGGTTATAACATGAGATTATAATGGCATTTTAACAAAGGACAATAAATTTGTACAGAAGGGACAAGACAAAGGAAAAGGGATTTTAGGCTTTCAGGGGCAGTAAACTGCGGGAAGTTAAATATATGGGGAAACTAATGGAAGATAAGGGCTAGTTAGTAAGGTTTGTTTGTGTAGACTTTTTCTCTGTTCCACCTTTTCTCTGGTGATAAGGATGTTATCTCCATCCTGGTAGAGAAATGGGGGAGGGACAACTTCACAAGAGAAATGCACGTTCTGCTTTCATGCAGATAAGTGGAGGGCAGAGAGTTCATCCTGTGTCTGCATCTTCCCACTTACCTTCAGCTCAAAATAATTTTTATGTCAAAGTGACACAGTTTGGGGTGTCATGCTTGAAACCCCTTCATATGCTTTTTGCAACTACCTGAGTGTTTTTCTAATTAGTTGCTTGTTGGCTGACTGAAACCTGGACTCAATAATGGCCTATTGGGGTTGAGATCCCAACAATGCCTCAAGGTAATGCCGGCTACATAATTTGTGGAACAGTACAAAATTAAAATATGAATTCCCCTTGTTCAAAAATTAGGAAAACTGTCCTGTTAAGGGCACTAAAATATAAAACTTTTCCCTTTCTCTGTGGGCTCTCAACTTGTAGTGTTTTTTTTGCTTTGTTTTGTTTTTTGTATTTGCTGTTTGAAATTTTAAATTATTAGCATAGACTTTACATTTTATTTTTACATTGTGAAATGCCAGCTTTAAATGCAAATATAAGGGCACTCAACTCATGCAGAATCATTGAAATTTATATTTCATAGTTCATCATGCATATGCATTTCCTTTTCCCACAACAATGGATATACTGTACAATAGTAACTTAACTCCTTTTATTTCATTTCTTGACACTTGCACATTCTACCAACACTCTCTACCTTTAGATTACTGATGGGTAAGGAAAGACTGAATGGTACTATATTTCCCTTTTCTTTAATGACATCATTTTCAGTGTGAGTGGTTGGCAAACACAGGAAAGTAACACACATAAGAAAGGAAGGGATAAGGCTCTTTGGTCATTCCTACTTTTTAGAATGTCACTGCCTTCCTTTTATATTTGGATTACATTCTAGTTTGAACAGAAAGGATTACCTCTCAGGGCTGTCAGAACCTCTGCTTACTTAATCACAGATGTAGCAAGCTTACCTTATACTTGCTTTGAGTCTTATAGAATCCCATGGATTGTGGGTCACCTGGAATTCTGTGCTCATGGACCATTGTAAATGCTATATGCAAATGGAGAGGGAAGGAACAGAGAATATGAATATGGTACATATATCCTTTGCTTATGTGTATGCTGCATTGTTTCTTGGGCAGCAGAACATTAAGCCAATTGTGGGGGCCTTTTGAGTTCACGTCCCTGTGTGATTACACAAGTCAAGTTTTTCTGAAACTGATCCTGTCTTGGCGTGATGTAGCAGAAAAAGTTTAAAGACTTCAGACAATATAAACACTGTCATGTTTTTATCCCATAAAATATATAGCATCACACATGTATTCAAATAAAGGTTAGAGAAAATACTTCACTTCATTAGGATAAATATACTGGAGAAATATATTGGTGAGGATTGTACAAGTACTTCTGGAAAACCACTGTAATGGATCTTTTCCATATGTTAGTGATGAAATGAGAGATGCAGCCATTGGAATAAGCTCTTATGGAGGCCGAAGCTAATTTAACAAGAGCAAGAAGGGCAGGGTTACTCTAATATGTATCAGGACAGAATGGTGTTCAGAAAGGTCTGATCCAGTGGCTTATTGATCATCCTTTCTTTAGGAATGAGTCAGATGTGTGATTTACCTGTATAACCAAAATAAATGATGAATAGGAAAATTAATGTTCCCTAGGACTCCAGAGCAAGACCCTTCATTTTACGTCAAATAAATCTTGACTCACTACTGTGCCCTGGTAGAGGAAACAAAGAAACTAAAAAACAATCTCTGTTTATGGAATCAGAGGTTCTGATAATGATAGACCTTTGAAAACAAGCCCGGAGTATGAGAATGTGGTGGCATACAAGAGAAGCCCCCTAAGGAGATGGCTTTTAAAGTCAAATGAACAATGACTTGACCTGTGGATATCAGTCACCTCTTCCCACAGTGTAATAGTCATGTAGGGCTGACATAACAAAGTAACACAGACTTGGAGGAGTAACAGCAGAAATTCATTTTCTCAAAATTCTGGAGGCTGGAAGTCCAAGATCAAGATGTCAGCAGGCTTCATTTCTTCTTCGGGCTTTTCCTTGGCTTGGAAATGGCTGTCTTCTCTGTCTTCCTGTGGTTTTGTCCTCTCTGTGCTTATCTATATCCAAATCTCCTTTTCTTATAAGTACTCATTATATGAGATTACGACCTACCTATATGACCTTCTTTTACCTTAATTACCTCTCTGTAGGTCCTATCTTCAAATAAAGTCACATTCTGAGGATGCTGTGAGGTAGGACTTCAATATATAAGTTTTGGGGAGACATAAATTAGCTCAAAACATGCAGCTATGAATTCAAGGACAAAGTAGCCATGGTGACAAGAGTATAGGTTAGGCAAGAATTCAAGAACATAGTCTCCTTTCACCAGGTCTCTGTCATGGCTACCACCATCACTGGGTGCCTTTCTTGACAGCAACAGTGAGCAATGTTGTGCATTAGAAATAATACAGTAAATGGTGTCTCCAGGATTACATCTAGTGGTATAGTGATTTCATTGGATGTTTTCCATAGAAACTGTGTTCTGAGTTATTCAATAGCCTATTCAGTACTTAGTTACTGTGCTTACTGTGAGCATAACCTCAGGAGTTGAATTTTTAGTCCTATATCCTAAGAACCAGTGGATGATATGCTGTTTTCCCCAGAGCCAGAATACATGAGTCCAGAAACTAAAGAGTAGAATTGGAGGTGGTCTATATCACTATTACAACCAAAAACCACTTGTAAAATGCTTATTCTCTGACCTCAAATACTGGACTCTGCTGGTTTAAGAGGCTCTGTGCGTTTAAGAATTCTGACCTCGAAACTGAGCTTTCCTAGTTTAAGAGGTTTTACTGGTAACCAAGGGCGTAATCCCTCTACCAGGGGTTATAAGAACTTTTCTATTAAATTGGAAGTTAAGATTTTCACCTTGCCTTTTGTGTTCTAATGATACAAGATTAAACAAAATAACATTTATCCTGTATAGTATTAAAAAAGGAATCTGAAGACCTAGTAATCTAGAAATGTAGTTTCAGTTTTAAATAATGTAATGTGTGATCAAATCATCTTCCCTAATTATACCTAAATGGACATATTTCAAGGGGAAAAATAGCAAAAATAAGTCTCGTTTGTTTAATTATTAATGCAAATTAGGTTATATGACAAACACTTTCCATAACTCGAAAGAGCTAAGTCTGCATTTCTGAATTTAGTGAAAAATATACAGAAAGGACATAAAAAGATAAACATATTTTCATCAAACATGATATTCTTAAAGATATTTTAAAATCAACATTTTTTTTTTCAATTTGCAGAAACCTTCTTGTGTATGACAGCTTTAAAAATGTGCCTGTAGGGCTTCCCTGGTGGCGCAGTGGTTGAGAGTCCGCCTGCCAATGCAGGGGACGCGGGTTCGTGCCCCGGTCCGGGAGGATCCCACGTGCCGCGGAGCGGCTGCGCCTGTGAGCCATGGCCGCTGAGCCTGCGCGTCCGGAGCCTGTGCTCCGCGACGGGAGAGGCCACAGCGGTGAGAGGCCCGCGTACCGCAAAAAAAAAAAAAAAAAAAAATGTGCCTGTAAATGAAAGGTTAACAAACAAAATTAATAGTCACTTGATAAGTATAAGTAAATCCTGTTTTGTTACACTTCCCAGAAACTGTGAAAGTGAGTGACTCAAATGATTGGGTTTTCAAATATTTTGTGATTTATTTGGTTTCCAATTCTTTAATTTTGACAAAGCTAAAATAATGCCTAAATATATCGTTAGCAAAAACGATTGAAAGTTATTTTCAATATTGGACATGATGTGACTTTTATCATATAATTCTGAGGAAATACAAAATACTGAGTGTCCTATTAAAAACTCCCCAAATTCCCATATACTTTTTAATAAAATAAAATTTTCCAAGTGTTTAAATCAATAAGATGAACATAGAAATAGAATCCTATATCACTCTGTCATAATTGAAATTAATCCATGGATAGATGAGACAATGTATTAAAGAGAGTCATCATCTCATTAAGTGATTTTAAATACAATATTAAACTTTATACTTCAAAACTGCATATCAAAGTGTGAAATATATTTATATTATTTTGAGTAACTAATAATTTTTCCAGAAAAATATTTTAATATGTGTTTAACTTAAACTTTCAAAAATGATTTTTAATTTATCTACATATCTATGGCTGAGAATTATAATAGGATAATCAATAAAAGACTTTCCAGAGTAAGTAAGTAATATATTAGATTAGGATAAAATTTTGTTCAGGAAGTGGAATAGAAAGAAAGAGGAGAAGAAACATGAAGAAAACATTTAATTACTTTTTACTTGTAAAAAAAATGCTTAGTGATGTAATTTTTCAAGGGATGATGATAAATATTGAATGTATATGGCATTTAGACTCCAAAGGATATATTTTTAAAGTATTGGATTATTTTTTAAAGGTCAATATTTAACATACTATTTACTATACAATGAAGTATTACTCAGCCATAAAAAAGAATGAAGTGATGTCATTTGCAGCAACACAGATGGACCTAGAGATGATCATACTAAGTGACGTAAGCCAGACAAAGGTAAATATCATATGATATCACTTATATGTGGAACTTAAAACAAGGATACAAATGAACTTATTAACAAAACAATAAAAACAAAAAAATAGACTCACAGACATAGAAAACAAACTTATGATTACCAAAGGGGAGGGCTGGGGAAGGATAAATTAGGAGTTTGGGATTAAAATATACACACTTCTATATTTAAAATAGACAACCAACAAGGTCCTACTATATAGCACAGGGAACTATACTCAGTATCTTATAATAACCTATAATGGAAGAGAAAGTAAAAAAAGAATATATATATATTTATATATATGTATACCTGAATCACTTTACTATATACCTGAAACTAACACATTGTAAATCAACTATATTTCAATAAAAATTTAAAATAAAGTGCTATTTATTTTGTAACTTTTAAAATTATCACATCAACAAATTTGTAGATTATTTAAGAAGAAAGGGAGGAACAAGCACTGGAATTTCAAATAGGGCACTAGAGACATAAGAGTAAAATAAAGTGCATGTAGTATTCTGAAAGTCAAATTCAGAGTTTCATAAAGCAAGGAATTTCCAATAATGTCAAATACTGTTGAGAAGCTAATTAGGAAGAAGACAGAAAACCAGTCATTGATTTGACCAAAAAATGAGTTAATGGTGGCCTTCATAAGAGCTGTACATTTCAATGTTAGATGATTTAGAATGTCCTGGCAACCTAACTATATAGAGCACTGAATTAAAATTAGAAACAAATGGAGACAATTGGCAGGCACAACTTTTTGAGGCCCTGGGGAGAGGAATAGAAATGAGTACATGGGGTTATAGAATTTTCCTTAGGTGGGTGAAGGTCAATAAAGAATGTTATATGAAAATGGTAATTTTATGACAATAATGATGGTAATTATTCTGTAGAAGGAAAGAAAGTGGTGCTAAAGGAGAAAATTGATACAAGTGTGAGATTGAGGAATTTTTGTTTGATTGCTTTTGCTTTTGTTGTATTTTCCTTTTACTGGACATATGGGATGGGATCTAGGGTATAAAGAGAGAAGTTTTCTTCAAATTGGGACAAGCACTTATTATCCTATCCTACTAGGAGCGAAAGCATAGTGTGTGATTTCAGGTACATACAGGAAAGTGAGTGAATTGACAAGGGTAACAGCAGAGAGTAATGGGGGAGTTGAATTGGAGGAGATGTGACCAACAGGGGATGTTACAAAACAGAAATTCAGAAAGTGATTTTACAAAAGAAGTATATAGTATGATTGTCTGGCAGTGGTAATAACTATTTGACATTTTCATCATAATTTTTAAATACTTAACACTTTGTGTGATTGTCTCCAAGAACATTCCATGGCTTTAAAAAGACAGATTAATATGTCAGAGAGGAGAGGGGTAATGGAGTTAACTTTATTTTCCAGTCAGTTATAGAGGATGAAAATTAGATCTATGCTGGGTCCAGAAGGAAGGGGCACATAATGCTGGTGAAGTATACTTTACATAACACAGATTCACCCACTCTAAGTGTACAATTCAATAATTTTTTTGTAAATTAACCAATTTGTGCAACCATCACCACCAGTTTTAGAACATTCCTATAACTCCAATAAGATTCTAACAGCCCCTGTACAGTTAATCCTCATTCCCACCTCTATCCCCAGGAAACCACTAATCTTATATCCATATCTAAAGATTTATTTCTTTTGAACTTTTCTTATAAATGAAATAATATAATCTGTGGTCTTTGGGGTCTTCCTATTTTAACTTAGCAAAATGCTTTCAAAGTTCCCCCAGGTGGTAGCATGTAACAGTACTTTATTTCTTTTATATGTCAAATAGTATTCCATTGTATGGATATACCAAATTTTGTTTATCCATCTACCAGTTGATGGATATTTGGGCTAGTTCCACATTTTGACTACAATGGATAAAAAGGGAAATATTCAAAATCAATAATTTTGGACATTCATAGTAATGATAAGTCATAAATATGAACAAGTGTTTTAGGGGTTTATGACTTTATTAAAGAAAGATCATTGTCCTGGATAAGGAGGTAAATCATCAATTATGAGAAGAGTAGTGGAGGAGAAAGACAAGCTGAGTGAGGTAGTGAAGTTTTCAGTGAAAGTCAGTAAATGACAATAAAGGGATGAAATGCAGTGAACTTTGATGACCTTCACTTAACATGGACTATACATTAAGAAGGAAGGAAGTGAGGCAACTGGCAAGCAGCAATATGAAACAAAGGTTTTATTTATATTTCCTTAATGCCATTTGGTACATATGAGAGGAAGAAATTAATAGTCTCTACTTAAGAATGTTGTAGAAGAAGTAGCGTATTCAGGGAGAACTAGATTTAAATTAGAGCAAAAACATTATTGGGCAGCAGAAGGAGATTTTATTTAGAAATGATACAGTGGAACAATTTGGAAGTTGGGGAGAAATGGGAATGGGACCAATTCAGGGCAATGTTTCCCATAATTCATATTAGTGTCAAAGTCCCATTTATAATAAATATTATGTAACTCCATTTTAATATTGTGAAATGAAATTCAAAGAAAATATAAACAACTTAAAACACACTTTTAAAAAAAATCAAGGCAGTGTCCTAGGTTTAATATGGATAAATAAAAGGAAATGTGTGTCAATATATTAAATAATGTGTGTCAATATATATTCAAACATGACTACTGCGAGATATATTAACATAGTCAGAAGCTTGCATTTCTACTTAGAATTATCCTGAAGGAAATGAAAATGTGGACAGCTAGTGGTACACTGCACTGACAACTCAAACACCATGACAGGCAATTGCTGAACCAATTTTCCAATATGGTGAACAGTTGTGGTGAAATTCCATGTTTTTAAAAAATGCAGTCTTCCCTTGATTTGCATGGCTAAATCCTGGAAAACAAATTATACAATATTGAAAACATACAAAGTTCTTTATATTTATATGTGAAAGATAATTAAGGTACAAATTTATGGATATCTTGAATGTCACAGGTAGCTATGAAATCAAATTATACCTGTTGTTTCTAAATGCAGACCATTAAATACCACTAGTTACCTCCTCTCCACAATCATTGTGCAAAGAAAAATACAGTTTCTGAGGAAGGGACAAGTACATATTTAGTGCTAGTAATTCAAGGGAATATGCAGAGTAGCATGGGAATTAGTACTCATAAATGAGGGATTATTTTTTACACTTTTATGTTAAATAGTAAAAGAGAAAACAAAACTTTACTTCTAGCTACATGTTCCATTTTCTCTGATAGGCAGTTAACTAAAAGGAACTTTCTCTATCTCATTTAAATTCCTGTGATACTATAGTGCCCCTTTAATATTCGTGCAGTTGTCTCCAGCATATCTGGTTAACCACTTTGTCTATGCTTTAAATTTTTTTCAAAAATCTAGATAATCCAATGGGAAAAGTGAGGTCCAATGAGGCTATCTAAATTCTCATATGTAGATACTGCATATTATTAACAGAACCAAGACAAATAAAGGACTTTTTGTCTCTACTTATTTTTTCCTCTGTGAGGAAAAACTATGGAGGACTGGAAAGACTGTATATGAAATTCTGTTATTTGCACCCATTTTTTTTCTCCTGTTGAAAGCATTAATAATAATGTTTGGATTAATATGGTGAAGATAACATCGTTCACAAACTTACAGGTCATACATAGATATTTTCCAATATTTAACTATAATTCTAAAGAATGTACAGGAAACTAGAAAATTTTCATATTTCATAGACAATATTCAATACAGGTTTCAGAAATATAGATGTTCTCACATATCAATATTTACTTAGGAGATAGTGATCATTTTATTTTCATTATAATCTATAATGTTTAAAAATACTATACAGTTTCTGATTAACCTAAAAGCATTGACAAGTTTCCAGGCTTAAAATTGACACTCGTTTGTGATTACTTTTGTTCTCAACGTGAAAGGAGTGACCAGATAAACTTAGGGTTTTAAATCTTCATATACAGACAAATATTCCACTGCAAAAGAATCTTTAGTTAACATATTTTAGGTTTAGCATGTATTAAGTCAAAGAAGGCAGAACACGTTTTCCTAATTAACTTTCCCCAAAGTTTATTTCAATCACGATGTTTAAATTTTAATTACATTGTTTTATTTCCATATATGAATGTTCAATCTATGTAGATGAATATGAATGTGTAACATTATTTTAAATAGCTTGAAAAAATATACTTCAAAACATCTGATGTGCAACCAGTTTGAATAATGAATGACTTTAGAGTGATTTTTTTTTTCCTAGGAGAACTTAAAGTGAATGCTATTATATTAAATATGCTAAAGTTATTTCAAATAATTAACAAAGAGAAATATTTTAATTGTTACCTATTTAAAAAGATTATCTTAAACAATGAGATCAGCCATATCACATAACTGAAACCACTGCATAAGCTACCATATCATCCTCAAAAATACACTAGAACTCAATTTGAAAGCAAATAATGTTATGCAAATTTTAAAACTGAAACAATATATGAACAATTTTACATCAGACATAAATACTGAGAAATTATTTGGAATGTGGTTTTGGGATTTTTATTAGATGAAATTTATTTCCTTTCCTTCAAAGTATCTTGTAAAGTACAAAACTATATATTTGATTCTTTAAATTTTAATACAAATCCAAAGTCTACCACAGTAAACTGATAGAGAAAGTGTGGAAATTATACACTACTTGTTCAGCAATCTTTAGTTGTTCCACAGGTTCATTTTTTACTTTCCCTGGAGGAACACACCATTATATTTTCTAAGTCTTTAAGATGTAATGATCTTCCATTTTTAACCTGTCGCCAGTTATCAGCCCCACAGAAGCTATCTGAACATGTGGTTAGTGCACAGATTAATAGCATTGCCCAACTGTTTTCCATTTCATTCAGTGTTCTAGAGTCCAAAACAGAACCAGTCTTGAATTGAATTACTCATAAATTGCTTATTAAGGTGCTAACATTACACTGTTACTGCTTCCTCATATTCCAGGGGCCTTCGGAGCTATCGACCGTGGCATTTTATTATTATACCTGCTCTTCATTTTAGGTCTGCTGTGGAATAACAGTGATACTTCTCTAATTGGTTTTAGCTCCTTAAATATGGTTGGCTTCACATCCTCCCCATCTGCTGCTCCTTTTTTCATCCCTTCGTGTTTAGTTCTTGACCATTTCATATTCATAAAAGTTTTATATTTTAAAATTGCCAAAATATTGCTTGCAACCACCTACAACTTTATCATTAAAATATAAAAAACTGTTCAACCAGCAGACATTGCTCCATTATGCACTGGTGTTTGAATAACTACTTTTTAAAATAACAAGGGCATTTCATGGTTATAATTCAAGTCTTAAATAAAGTATTTAGTGTGGAAACGTTTTCTGAATGCCATACTTATTCAGTATATTACCTACATGTATAAAAAATGGAATTTTAAGCATATTATAAGAATAATTGGTTTGAGCTGATGAACAATCTTATTTTTTACATGTAACAACGTCTTTAATTTTCATATATTAACTTTCTCAATGAATAAAATGTAGCTTCATATTCAAAATAATTCTTTCATGATCAAAAAGTAGAAATGATGAGTCAGTACTGCCATTATCAGCATATTAATTTACCCAAAAGTAAGTTTAGGATAGACATTTTTATTAGTTGTTTTAAATAAAATAATAACTCCTGCCTCCCTATTAACTCTTCTCAGTGGCCTGGAATCCTTAGTATTTTTAAGTTCTGACTGAACAACTTTGAAAAAATACATCTTAGAACATCAAAACCATTTTTCCAACAGGAGACAGAATATCTGCCTCTTTATTAACCCTTTAACTGAATAAAACTACTGAAATGCATATAGTCATGTTACCTAGAAGAATGGACTACACGAGTGATTATATGTCTTATCTTCATTGGTTTAGAAATTAAAATTTGAATTTCACAACTGAAGGACTTTGCATGTTTTACCTGGCAAACTTCTACAATTTCTTAGCATATTGTTTTATACTTTAGTACTGTATATTAATCTTATTTAGGTATATTCTTTCTCTCAGTGTGTTACTATTTTATGGTCATCTCTCAGAAGTACATCTAAATGTTTCATTTATTTTCTCACTTTATAATGTTGCAGTAAACGTATTTTGCTTTAATTAAGAATTTGCTTTATTCAAGTATCCCTGCAATTAATTTGGCGAAGATGAATCATGTAAAACACCTTTCCTAAGTTAGCATAAAATCAACTTGATATAGCATGCCATTATATTTGTCAGTATGCCTGCTTCATCTCTTATATTCCAGTGCTCCTTGTTTCTGTGTCACTGGAATCATTTTACAAGGTCAAGATACTTCACACCAAGAAATTTTTTCCATAATTTTTTGGATGTTTTCTGCAGGATTACATATCAATGCCACTATTTTTTCTATATCAATAACATCTTCTCTGATTCTCCTATGCTATTTCTGGCTACATATCATCTCTTTCACCATTACTATTTTTTCTTTAACCATTAACTTGAAAAACATCAGAAGGCTTGTAGTATAGTGAACATTATTCTGAACTCTTTTTATTTCCTTTTTTTCAGGGTATAGGGGGCTTAGTTAATACACAATATCCTCCCCTGTCTTCTAAGAGTCATTCATTTTTTTACCCATTCATTGTTTTGTTAATTCATTTATTCATTCATTTACAAATCCAAAATGAATTGAATTAGAGCAACATAAATTTAAAATAATAAAAGTAGTCTGCATCACATATTTTCTCTGAAATTTTCACTCCATATATTGTCTCTATAATTCTCAATAAGTCTTGGCTCTTTAAGATTTGTCCTAGAATCATGTATATTCATATATTTTATAAGTTCTTCCATCAATAAATCTTGGCAATCATGTCTTTGATAAATCTTGATCTCTCACCAACTCATATTTGACATTAGCTATCTTGTTTCTCTTATTTCCATCATTTAATTTTTCATTTCACACCAAACCCTAACATAGCTAGCTAGGATTTTCTTTCTCAAATGCTATGTACTCCCTCACCTTCCGTTGAGGAGCTAGATTGATTTCCTCTCTGCAAATTCTTTTTTCTCTTGGACTCAAGATAACTGTTAGACCTCTTCTATATATTCCTCCTTAATTTAATTTATACTACATGCCACCCCACTAGATAAATTATCTACATGAAACCAATACACATTTAATTTCACTCATATTCTTTTCTTGCTTCCAAACATACATGTAGTGAAACCCTAAAGATATAGTTTGTAGAAATTGGTTATTCTCCTACATATAAAATTATGGCAGGTTGTAATATTGATGATCTAATTCCTTTATTTTTGTCTGTTTTTTCTTCACTCTTCCTTTTCCAGTGAGTTAGCAGCACCCATCATTCCTTTAAAGAGAAGTAAGATTTTATATCAGTAATGTAAAAACAAATAAACATTTAATCTTTTTAATATTTATTTAATATTTAATCTCCTTATTTAATATTTAATCTCCTCCTCCCGGCAGGAGGGAGTTGCTTGTGTGTAGAGCAATCCTGGTGGACCACCTACCCATTGAAATAAACAGCCTATTTTATCTGCTTTGAGGAACAGATATTTAAGTCACTGATGGATTAAGGTTCCTTAAAAGGGACTGAATTTGGTGCATCAAAACAGGAAAAGTCAAATTCTAGTTTGGGGCCTATCTGAATGATCCTGAGAAAATTGCCTTACTTTTCTGTATTCTTAGTTTCCGCAACTGTAAAATAGAACAATAATGATAAGAATGTCTACTCTTAGAGTTATTGTGAGAAATAAAGTGATGATATACTTAAAGAGCTAAGGTAAATTCTTGATACATAGTCTTAAATAAATTAAGGCAATCTAAATGTGCTTTGATTAATAACATTTTTAAAGAAATATTTTTGTCAACAATTAACTATTTCTGTATAATTTCTGGTGCCTATTTTTCCCAAAATGAACATTAAATTAAAAGCTGTGTGTTTTACTGATTATTTACCACTTTAAATCTCATACACCCCACTTTTGACTTCAGAATCCAGGTACTTTTCTTTTGGTTGTGATTTGACAGTGCCTTCATGTAAGTCTATGCCATGTAAAATACTGCTTTCTTCTTTTATTCCACAAAATAGGGAAGGCTGTAGGAATCTGATCAACACTTTCACATGCACAGCCCCTAAGTTCCAGGATGGTAGGGGAGGGTGGGAAATAATTTTTGGTTACTGGGGAATGAAAACTAATGCTTCTCCCTTTCCTCTCTCAGATAAGCACCTCTAAAATAAATATTTCAAAAAGGTCCCCAGAAATTACTGTGGGATCCAGCACTAGTCAGGAGTTGCCTACCCTATTGTTGGATTTCCCACCTTCCTTATTTTACTATCCCTGGAACCCACACACACAACTCTTAGTCCTCCCTTCTGCTTTCTGGGATCAACCTCCAAATAAACTCTATACATGAAAGATGGCCTTAGGCATAAGTAAATCTGAGCTATGACAAGCTGCTAAACCCCTGCCTAGGTAACTGAAATAATTTATCGTGCAGATTCTAATATTAATTTGTACCTTACATTATTTAAACACCCTTTGTAATGATGTTTTAATGTTTCAGATAGTAATGTTTTGTTCTCAGCAAGATTTTTTTTTTAACATCTTTATTGGAGTATAATTGCTTTACAATGGTGTGTTAGTTTCTGCTTTTTAACAAAGTGAATCATCTATACATATACATATATCCCCATATTTCTTCCCTCTTGTGTCTCCCTCCCTCCCACACTCCCTATCCCACCCCTCTAGGTGGTCACAAAGCACTGAGCTGATCTCCCTGTGCTACGCGGCTGCTTCCCACTAGCTATCTATTTTACGTATGGTAGTGTATATATGTCCATGCCACTCTCTCACTTTGTTCCAGCTTACCCTACCCCCTCCCCATATCCTCAAGTCAATTCTCAGCAAGATTTTGAAATTCTTAAATGTGGGGATTTTATTTTCAATGAGCACTGGTAATATTTCAAAACTGTATATACTGATCTGAAAATGACTTTCTACCAACCGATTCTTAGAAATAGGAAACCACTTCAAAATGGTTGCAATCTCATAAGGTAGCCAAGACAAGGCCACAGTTGCATAACCTCAACAATATCTCCAGATGCACCTCTGCTGCCTGCCAGTATTCAATTGAGAAAGGGAGCCAACAGAGGTGACACCAAAGAGTTAGCCATGGGTCCCGATGCTTTGAATTGAACATACATTCAGACTTTGACATCTGGTTCCTACTTTTGCCAAATGTGCCTTGTTTGTATCCACAGCTGTTAAATGTGTTTGCTGAAAAGTGATAGACCAGGGAAAAGAAAGAGATTGGCAAGAGATATGCCAGCTTCTGTGGAAGGCAGTGTCAAGTCAATATGCAGTTTGCTCACAGATAATTATTTGCTTTAGAAATCCAGTGTCATTTATGAGAATAACTGTGGTATGTGGTGAGCAGAAACCTCATGTTATAGCAGTGTTCTTTATACTTCACTGTAAAGTAGGAATTTATAATTGTGAGAACTGATCAACACCTAAAGAGCAGATATGTGTTCATTTACTACAAATAATATAAACTGACTGTTTAGATTGAATTATTAAAAGCAGGGATTTATATAATTCTCTGATTTGGGGCATTTCCAAACATATTAGCAAATAAAGTGCCTTTCTGGTGAAAGTGGAAGGTTAAAGCTATTATATATTAGAATAATTGGCATGATTAAATTAAATTAATTTAGAAAAATAGTATAATTTGTTATGAAAAGGTGGAGTAGGTAAGTTTGACAATGTACTCAAACAAGTCATATTAGTACTTATTTATTTATTTATTTAGTTTTAGTTTTGAAAAAAATTATTGATGCACCATATCAGGGGGCAGAGTAAAATTAATTGCAGTTGGATAATTTGCATAGTGTGTGTAGTGTGATAAAAATTATAGTTTATCTACGAGGTAGTCAATTTTTGCTTGTCATTTCAGACCAATGACTGTTGATTAAATTTCAAAAGCACCTCCCTTTACTCTGACGCCCTACATTAGTTTACATTACACATATCACGTACTTTTCATGTCCTATCTCCAGTATCCAAGTCCCCTTAGAGTACCCTGCTGAACTCAAGGAATACAGGAGTGGATAAATGAATTTATGAATCACTGTCCTTTTTATCTTATTTACCTTAATGACTTGACCATTGGGGATTAAGACATTAGGTAGATTTTTATAGTTGAAAAAAGCAATCTTAGAGATTCAAACCACTTTTCCATCTTAGAAAATAGGCCTAGAAGTTCTAAATATTCTCAGAATCATAGTCTTCCTTCCTAAACGTCACGACCTTCTTATTCCAAAACTTGTTTCAAAAGGACATATGGGAAAAGAAATTCACTTTGCTCATGATAAAGGGAGAGTCCTGCTGCTCTTGTGATAAAAGAAAAAACTACTTTTCATAACTTTCCTCTTCCTTTGTGATTAAAGTATCTCTTATGATCATAGAAAAGTTTCTCCTCCTCTTGTGACAATAAAAACTAATGACAAGTTTCCTGATAATAAAAAGAGAACATTTTTCTTTACCTACATCCTTCTTCAGAAGTTAACACATAGGTGATAAGTCTAAACCGACATTCTGTTTCAGTATATTCTAAAAGAACTGTCAGTCCCACAGATAAGTTTATTTGGGGTAACTAGGCTGATATTGAACATCCTGTACAATTAAAAAAACTTGGCCAAGATTAGATTTGATGTCTCTACTAACTGTTGAGGTCAACATGCTGCCAGGCACAGGCAGTAGACCGTGTTCATTGCCTCCTTAGTCCAACTACCTCTTTTTTAGTGCATGAATTGTGTGTGTGTGTGTGTGTGTGTGTGTGTGTTTTGCCTACCTATAGATCATTGTAAGTGTAGTATCTTCCAAATGATTTTATGGTGATCTTTAAAAACATTTCATGAATAGAGTGATGGCATCTAATGATATCCAGGCACACACAGATAGGAAGTACATAAAAAATATGCTAAAAATCAGAGGGGCAAAAGTGACATAGCTTAATTTAAAGGTAAAGTTTAAATTATCAGCTCCAGCGCTTTCCTTTGCAGTTAACAAAACCCCAACTAAACTTTTCTAAACAATATAAAGTTTTAATGGTCATGTAACTGAAAATGGACATTTAGATTGGGCTTCAGGGCTCCAGTTCCCACTTTGAGAGGGTCTCTGTCTCGCTCAAATCTGAGCTGTGTCCTGGGTTCCTTCAGGATTGGCAATATGCTGTCACTAGTTACAAGCTACATGCTTCCTCCTTCATGCCTACGGGCAAACAAATAATTGTTTTCTATAAGTCAACAAAATCCTGAACCTTGATCTTATTCGATCAACTGAAACCAATCATTGTAGCCAGTGTAATATCAGATGATTGGTTTAATTAAATGACTTAACCTGGATTATTTCTCACTCCAGATATAACCATCATTGTAATGGAGGTTTGATTTATAATGCTTGACCTAACTAATAGTATCAGTGGAACAGAATGGTTGATTTTCTAAAATTTGGTTAATGTGAAGAGGGAGGTGTATATTGGGTATGCGATGATTTTCTCTCCCTAACATTTACAAAAACAAAAACAAAAAGGGTGTTAGTTAATGTTTAGAAACACACTAAATGTGAGTTTTCAGATTTAACTTCTTTGTGTCTATAAAATATTTATTACTGTAATTTACACTTAATTTACTTTAAAGTATAATGCATTTT
The DNA here is from genome assembly GCF_039906515.1 of Pseudorca crassidens. Lineage (NCBI taxonomy): Eukaryota > Metazoa > Chordata > Mammalia > Artiodactyla > Delphinidae > Pseudorca > Pseudorca crassidens. The sequence goes on along the minus strand of NC_090300.1, from coordinate 113,046,423 downwards.
ACATGTGTAATTCTAAAATTGTGGGAGTTTTAATTATTATAATTTATATTTTGGAAATATTAAGTCAAAGGCAATAAAATCATTATTAGATCTTGGGTAAAAAAATATACAGAATAAAATGTCTGTTCAGATAACAACACTAAACTTCCAGTAGCTTTTCTCATTACTCACCTTCTAGGAGAAAATCAGGAGATATTATATATACATGTATTTTATATATATATATATATATACACACACACACACAATTATGTATATATATATACACACAATTATATATATATGTATCTGCATATCATGCACACATACACACAAACATATATGTATATGTGTAGGTATGCATATATATGGTGTATGCATATATATGTGTATGCATATACATATTAATATATATAAGCAAGTGACAGGGAATATACACCAATGAATTCATTACTTTTTAGTCATTTTCAGTAAGTGTCAGTCTCTATTTTTCAGAGAAAAAATATATACTTGAGGGATTATGAATTTTAGACATATTAAATGCTCTAACTGGAACCCCTACCACTGTTTGCTATGCAGTGCTGGTTGTTAAGACCATAAGTCTTGGCATATAATATTAAGGACAGGGTTGGAGCTGTCTGATTTGAAGCATATAAAGTCTTAACTGTCACAGATAATGTCACCCCAAATTATTATTTTCATTTCAACACACATTATAGGACAGGAAGACATAAATGGAAATCAAAAAATAAACTCAGCACATATTTCAGAAAGCACCTTTTCACGTACAGAATGATAAATGCTTAGAAGAGCCTGCAGGCAAAGTTGTTGAGTCAAAAAGCAGGAATGTCATTCAAGAAACAATTAGATGCCATCCTTGGGGAAATGGAGTACTAAAAAGGATATGCCTTGATGGACAAAATGACCTTTATTCTCTCTCCAAAAATCTCTCATGTTCTTATAATTCTAATCGAGAAAAATATTTCAGCAATTTGGCCTCCAGCAATGTCAATTCTTATTTGAATTATTCACCTCACCAGTTCACTGCTGAGGAAGAACCTTTCTCTTAGTGCTACAAAGATTGCATATTGACCAGATGTAATCTCACAATTGTTGTTCATAAGCACTTTATTCACAAGGACACTTTAGGTCAGATACTTTAAAGTGGTTGATTATAGAAGGCTGTTTTAAATCCACTGTGATTGCAAACTGGCCCAAACTGGAGAAAAGAGGTTCAATTATCTTCATTAACTATAGAAGGCATGAAGATTATTTAAAATATTTTCTTGGCCAAACATTTCAACATATAGTTGGTTCTTGAGGAATGAAGTGTATATACATGATTGTTTCTTAATTATTTTGGTTAGGTTAAAAGGCTATCTCTAACTACAGACTTCATTTCAATAGAATATTATGGAAATAAAAATAAGAAAATAGGGATCTTAAAAGAGGTTAATTACAGTTTATCTAAAACACATGCACTCAATAATTGCACGCTTTAGAAAGCTAGCCGTTGGTACTGAAGAAATGTAATATACAAAATGTACTTGGTACATTCGAGTAAAGTTGGAGAAATGAGCTATCTACAGTCTTATGATTCTCGATAGATTTAGCTGAACACAGAATTCTTAAGAGCCCAGAGACATTGTGAAAACTACATTCCTCCTATTATGTTCTTAAAGTGACATTCAGTGAAAAAAAAAGGAACATGTTTCTATTTATCATCTAAATGGACTCCTAGAGTTCTCTCTGTGTATCACAAATTGGAACTCAGTGGTGAACTGAGTGTCAAGAGATATGTGATAGAAGGTCACATAAATGGGACAGTTCAAAGCAAAAGAAACTAGAGGTTTGAAAAATGCCAGTATATTTAAGTGTTTTAAAAACAAATCAATATTTTAGGAATTGTTGTCAAAGATGAGAACATTTACAAATGTGTATGTTCATTATAGTGTGAATTATTTTTATAATGGATGGAATCTGCTAATAATGTGTGACACTTTTATAAAGTACTGTAACAAAGCATTACACTAATAAAGGAAATAATAAAATTTATAAGTCAGTCTGTACTAAAGAGATAATAGGCAAAAATATTATGCTAAGTAATATGCTCTGTGGACTAGATCTTAGAACCTTTTAAATTATGCAACCATAGCTAAAATAAGAGTTCAACCTGAACTTCCAATTGATAGAAAGATTATTTCCCATTTAGAAAATAAAGTTTTAACCCAGTGTTTAATGTATAGAGAATAATGTTATGACATAAATTACAAACAGGACAAAAACATTAAATCAGTTCTCAATCCATGCATAATCAAATGAGAACTCTGTAACAAAAGTATCAAACAGTTAATTATTACTCTGATGCTCATAACAATTATGTCAATTTGGCTAGTATTTCATTAGTTTATGAGATTTTTTAAAATCTCATAAATATGGAATACTTATTACAATTAATTACTCCAATACTCTGTAAGAATGCCTATTACTGGTTTACTTTAGTTAAAAATGGCATTTAGGGCTTCCCTGGTGGCGCAGTGGTTGAGAGTCCACCTGCCGATGCAGGGGACACAGGTTCGTGCCCCAGTCCGGGAAGATCCCACATGCCGCGGAGCGGCTGGGTTGCCCAGGAACTATATAGTTCTAAGAGTGAGGAGCAGGGAAAGAGAGAGATTTACTTTTAAGGAATTGGCCCACATGCTTGTGGATGCTAGCAAGTCTAAAATCTGCAGGTTAAGTCTGCAGTCTGTAGAGTTTGGAAGGAGATTTGTTGCAGTTCACGTCTGAAGGCAGTGGGCTTGCAGAATCCCCTCTTCCTCAAGGGAGGACAGTCTTTTTCTTAATGTCTTCAACTTATTGGATGAGGTCCGTCCATTTCAAGGTGGGTAATCTACTTTATTCAAAGTCTACTGTGTTAAATATTAATCTTATTTTAAAAAATACCTTCATAGCAACACCCATGTTTGACCAAATCTCTGGGTATGGTAGCCCAGTCCAGCTGACACATAAAATTAATTACCACACCAACCTATATATATTATGGAATTTTACAGTGAACAACACATTAAATTCTATCATTAATATATCACCATACTGTACTTGCTTTATCACATATCTATTAAAGGAGCCATTCCTCTATTTATGCATTAATCTATTTTGGGAAGAATTTCCATAAATGTCAACATACTTCCACCGAATTCTTTTTTTTTTTTGCGGTACACAGGCCTCTCAGTGTTGTGGCCTCTCCCGTTGCGGAGCACAGGCTCCGGATGCGCGGGCTCAACGGCCATGGCTCACGGGCACAGTCGCTCTGCGGCATGTGGGATCTTCCCGTACCGGGGAACGAACCCGTGTCCTCTGCATCGGCAGGTGGACCCTCAACCACTACGCCACCAGGGAAGCCACCACCCCCCCGCCAAATTCTTAATCATGCATATCATTAGCTATATTTCAACATTTGTTTAAACGTGTATATTTGAGGCAAAGTTTACATAAAATGAAATGCAAAATATTGAGTATACACTGAGTTGTTACAAATGTATACATCTGTGTGCACTAAAATTATGCAGAGATGTAGAACATTTCCGTTACATCTTAAACTCCCTCTTTCACTCTACCAGTTAATCTCCACTCCTACAACAAACTCCACAGAGTCAATATGGTAAGTTACCAACATCCTTAAATGTATATTTGCCCTTTGAGTCTATAATTCTAAAGCAAGGCAATTTTACTAAGTAAATTATTTTAAATGTTTTCAAAATAAACATGAAAGGTAGGTCCTTATATTATTTTCTGTGATAGCAAATATTTTGATACAAGCTAAATGTGTTATACAAAATTGCTTAATTAAATAACCTTTGTAACTATCATCATTAAAAACCATGTTTTATTAAAAAAAAACATGTTTTATAAGAATGAATGGAGCACGGGAAGTATTTAATCATGTAAGGTTGTAGAAATCAGGGTAATATAAGTAATTGTTTTAGAAAAAGATGTATATGTACGAATAAAGATGGAGAAATACTATGAGAAAATATTCCTTTTGTTTACATATATTTTGTTTTATTAGACTACAGGTGACCCCTTCTCTTTTATTTTCTTGGTATATAAGATTTCTCTCTTCTAGCTCAATCCCCACTAAGTTACCTCACGCCATGAACCACTTCCTCAGTCTTGGTCAAGATAAATTAGGTTAATCTTGTCAACGCATAGTGTAGCTCTGGGAATTGAAGTCTCCTAGGATGAAACAAATTAAGGTGGCTATTGAAAATAATGATTTTTATTAAAATTTCTTTAAAAACAATAATCAATATACTTTATATTACCAATGAATTTGGTTCAACATGTTAGTCTTTTCAGTCCTTTGTTGTAAGCTAAATCATGTTGCCCCACAGAAAAAGTTGAAACCTCATAAGTTTGTCCTATACAGAAAATTATCCTTTCTAAGACTGACAAAATTGATAGTCTGAAGACAGAATTGCTGTTTTTGATTCTACTGTATAATAAACCAAAAATAGTAGAATTATACAGAGAAGACTATGTGGCAATTTATTTCTTCAAGCTAGGAGTGCAGACAATTAACAGAAGTGATGGAAAATCTTAGGGAACAGAAGCATCAAGGTTCCCAAGAAAAGAGAGGAGATGTTAATAACAATAACATTTTATAAGGTATTAACATTGTTACTTGGGAAAAGAAAGTAGTTTAAGTAAAGCCAAGAAGGAAAAAAAAATAAAAAGCAAAAGAAGGTATTTTATGCTTTAAATAATATTTGTGGAAAAACAAGACAAAAACAACTATGAATGCAAATGATGCATGATATATTAAAATATATATTGTGATTAACTCATTTCAATTATATTTTGTAATATACTTTATCTTATAGAGACTTGGAAATATATAGCAGTGTCTAATTTTATTTCTCAGAATATCTTAAAGCAGAAATTTCCATGAACACCAATTTTGCCCACAATGTTGGATTGATTGTTTTGCTTTTCCTTGACCTTCTCCTCATATTTGTTTTAACTGAGGGAGAGCAAACTACTGAGTACATGTTCAGCATCAAGGGAGTTTATGTGTCTATGAGAATTGAAAGCTATAACTCCCTAAAACTGATGCCCTATGATTTAATTCTAAGAACTGGAGTCTAGGATATTTGAACATAGAATTTAAACCATCGAATTGTGACTAAAAAAATAAAATAGCATCAATAGAAACAAAATTGAAAATCTTAAAATAACATTAAAGAAAGCTAAAACCACTACTACTAAAATTTCAATTAAATCTTGGGCTTCCCTGGTGGCTCAGTGGTTGAGAGTCCACCTGCCAATGCAGGGTACATGGGTTCATGCCCCAGTCCAGGAATATCCCACATGCCACGAACAGGCTGGGCCCGTGAGCCATGGCCGCTGAGCCTGCGCGTCCAGAAGCCTGTGCTCCACAACGGGAGAAGCCACAACAGTGAGAGGCCTGTGAAAAAAAAAAAAAAAAAAACTTAAAAAAAATATTTTGTTACATATATATAATTCATATAGATGATACTCATTGAAATTCAGATTTTTTAATATCTGTAAAATAAATTTATCCATTCTATTTTATCTTTACATGATCCTTCAATTTATCTTAGGCATCTGTTCAATACTGAAGTGTTATTTATATTTTAAAAGTTAAATTGTTTTGTTTTGATTGACAATTAATATATTACTACTTTTATACATTTTGCATTTATATGAATAATAATATACCTAATTTTTTTATTCTCAGATTTTTAATAGTGACTAGTTTAAATAAATAGTTTAATAATATGTTATTTATAAATATTGATGCATTAATATTAATTAATATATTGATTACTTTAATAATTTCATAATATTAAACAATTTAAATTAATTGTTTGATTAAATGATTTAATAGTGATACAAAGTTTAGTTAAATGATTAGCAATATTTTAAGGTAATAATTGTTAACTTAAATATTAATGATAAATTTAATATTTTAATGAGCAAACCGAGTCTCAGTGAAGTGGGATTTTCTTTTCTTTTTTTTTTTTTAACATTTTTATTGGAGTATAAGTGATTTATGGTGGGTTAGTTTCTGCTTTTTAACAAAGTGAATCAGCTATACATATACATATATCCCCATATTTCTTCCCTCTTGCATCTCCCTCCCTCCCACCCTCTCTATCCCTCCCCTCTACGTGGTCACAAAGCACTGAGCCGATCTCCCTGTGCTATGCAGCTGCTTCCCACTAACCAACTATTTTACATTTGGTAGTATATATAAGTCCATGCCACTCTCTCACTTCATTCCAGCTTACCCTTCCCTCTCCTCGTGTCCTCAAGTCCATTCTCTACGGCTGCAACTTTATTCCTGTCCTGCCCCTAGGTTCTTCATAAACATTTTGAAGTGGGATTTTCTTAATCTGTGCCTTTCCTTATATTTTCATAATAGTTAATAATATAGAAAAGAATTTTCTACGTTCATCTGTATCGTCTTTATAACAATCCTATAAGAAGCATAGTGACAATTATCTCCACTTTATGGGTGATAAACTAAACTCAGAAAATTTTAATAGCTCACTAAATCTTACATATCTTGTTTATTGTGATGTTAGAATGACTTGCCAGGCCACTATTACTTCCAACAAGCCACATTTTCTTTGACATTGTCACCTCAATGTCAGTTGAGAAATCACTCAGAGCCATCACTTAACATGAAAGGAAAAGCAAATTTATATTCTCATTAAAAAGTCTTCCCTGGTGGTGCAGTGGTTGAGAGTCCACCTGCTGATGCAGGGGACACGGGTTCGTGCCCCAGTCCGGGAAGATCCCACATGCCGCGGAGCAGCTGGGCCCGTGAGCCACGGCCGCTGAGCCTGCGCGTCCAGAGCCTGTGCTCCGCAGCGGGAGAGGCCACAGCGGTGAGAGGCCCACTACTACAAAAAAAAAAAAAAAAAAAAATTATACTCCAATAAAGATGTTTAAAAAACAAAAAAATTCCCTTTGTCAGATGGAACTACAAAATATCAGTAACCTACTTTTAAAGTAGGTAAAAAAAGAGAAAAAACTATGTATTAAACTGAACAAAAGGAAAATATAAGAACTTAAAAAAATAATTAAAAAATAAATAAAAATTAAAAAACAAAAGCAAAAAATCAAAAAATAAGTGGACACTTTATATCACCATACACAGATGGGCATGGGACATTGTGTCTTGTCAGGCTTACATTTTACAGTTACAGAATGAATAATTGGAGATTCAAGAAATTGTTAAGAAAAAAAAAGGGGGAGGTTTGAGAAATATTCCTATGCATCATCTATTGTACTACATGCAGAATTATTTTTAATTTTAATTGAATTTGGAAAATGGACTCGGCTCAAAGTGACACCCCTTTTTATGTTATCATTTCAGAGGTCCCTAAAATATTTTTAAGGTGCAATTTAATGCATCAGTATGTTGTTATGCAGATTTAATGTCCTTTGATTTAATCCCTATATTGTTACAAGAATATATAATAAGATGAATTTTATTTTAAACAGGAAGTCAGACATAGATATAGAGTCATAGATGCTATGCCTCACTGGATAAAATAATTTCTTCAAGAGAGCACGTAACATTTCAACTGCCTACTACCCTAAAAATGTAAAAAATAAGCTTCAAATTATTAATCACAACAACAACTAAGACTCGTATTAGACTAACTGTACTCTGAATGAAACATTTAAAACAAGAAAAACGTAATTATGTCATACAAAATTCTCAAATAATAGTGATCCCGAATTTTTAAAATAGATATTGTTGAAAGATGTATTTCATTTATTGTAATACCTAATGATAATAGAATGACTTTAAAACTTTAAACGTTTTGTCTAACATGATTTCTTACTTTTTTCCAGTTTTATTGACATAGTGCATTGTATAAGTTTAAAGTGTACAACATAATAATTTGATGTATGTATACATTGTCAAATGATTACCACAATACGTTTCCTTAACATCCATCACCTCACATAGTTACATTTTTTTTTCCCTTGTGGTGCAAACTTTCAATATCTACTCTCTTAGTAACTTTCAAATATACAGTACAGTATCGTTAATTATTGTCATCATACTTTTGATTTTCTCATTTAAAATTTGGCATGAAACTGTCAAAGTAATAGCTATCTCTTTCACAAAACTATTTTCTAAGAAAAGGATTAATATAAAGTATTTCAGTAGACATGAGAATTTGTCAGTTAATCAATCTTGAAGAGTATGAAAATATAATTTTCTATAAATTATTAATAATTTCTTACTCTATAAAATGTTAAAATATCTCTTTCAACAAGTATTTTGTTAGAGTGTCTTAATATTTCTATTTTCTAAGAAAACTACACATGTATAATCTATCAAAATAGATGTAATTCAAATGATCCCATTTTAACTTGTTCAGTTTGTAAATTTTTATTGCTTATTCACATAAAAGATATAATTTACATAGAGGCATTTATTGGTGACCTAAGCCAATTTTATACTGATGAAAAGAAGGGTGTAGATCTGTGCTATCCAATACAGTATACTCTATCACATGTGGATATTTAAATATAAATTAATTAAATTAAATTTAAAATTAAAAATTAAGTAACTCTGTTGTTCTAGCTTTATTTCAAGTACTCAATGTCATATTTGGCTAGTGGCTACCTTATTGGACAGCACAGGTATAGAATATTTCTATCATCACAGAAAGTTCGTTGAACCATGCTGACCAGGATGGTTTTATTGTACTGTACATATGCAATACAATAATAAATATTATAAAAAATAATTTACCTAAAATATTGGAAATATGATGTACGGACACTGCCTACATTATCCATTATAATAGAGGAGAGACACATAAATCTGATCTTCATCTTCCATTTATCTCAAAAAAATTCAACATATATGTTAAGGTAAAATTGATACATTAAGAACTGCACAGGGAATTCCCTGGTGGTCCAGTGGTTAAGACTCCACACTTTCACTACCGAGGGCACAGGTTCAGTCCTTGCTCAGGGAACTACGATCCCACAAGTCATATGGAGTGACCAAAAAATAAATAAGTAAATAAATAAATAAAAACTGCACATATTTAATGTGTACAATTGGATGAGCTTGGACATGTGCAAACATCCATGATACCATCACCACAATCAAGGTAATAGACATATCCAACACCTTCCACACTTTCCTGTGTCCCTTTATTTTGTTTGTTTTTATGTGATATGATCACCTAACATGAGCTCTACCCTCTTAAAAATTTTTAGTTGGACAATATTGTCTTGCTAACTATAGAGACTATGTTGTACAGAAAATCTTTAGCATAACTGAAACTTTATATTGTATTTCCAGCTTCTATGAGTTTGACTATTTTAGATATTTTATATAAGTAGAATTATGCAGTATTTGTGCTTATGTGACTGGCTTATCTCACTTAATATAATGGCCTTCAGGCTCATTCATGTTGTCACAAACTACAGAATTTCCTTCTTTTTTGAGGCTGAAAAAAATATGTAATGTTATCTTCATCCATTTATTTATTGATGGGCTTTTAGGTTGTTTCCATATCTTGGCTCTTATGAATAAACCTGAAATGAACCTGGGAGTGCAGATATCTCTTCAAGATCCTGACTTCAATTCTTTTGGATATATATCCATAAGTGCAAATGTGATCTTGTTTGATCAAAATCACTCCTTCATGGGAAGAGAAGTTAGAGGGAAAACCTAACAGGATTCAAATATCTGACCAATAATGATCATACATACTTCCCTTATACAACATTATGTATTCATTCTAATAATATACACAAATGCCTGGTTGTGCTTTCTTTTGGTAAGTTTTGTTAATAATTACATCTAAAAATGTCATACAAGATAAGTATTGCATTAAGAAACTCATCTCCATACTGGAAAATATTCCTGCTGAAGCCTTCTGTTTTGCTTGAATACACACTTGTTACTTTCTTTATTAAGAATCTAAGACTTCTCTGTATCTTTTTATATTATAATTATTTATTATTATTATATGTAATAGAGAAGATGAATTTGTAAGACCTATTTTTTGTTTTAATTTCATCAGGAGCATATGTAGCATCCTATAAAATGTGGATATTAGTTAATATAAAGCTATAAATATGTAGCTTAAAAACTCATTTCTATAGATTTTTGATGCCAAAGGTACTGAATATTCTCCACTGAGTCAAAAAGATTTATTGCCTCTTTTACTTTAAATCAGTGATGTTAAAAAAGACATGAAGTAAGAACTATAACTTTCACTTTAAATCATTTTAATAAGTTTGATTCTAATCACATCAGATATTTTCTGTTTTAGCATAAATAATAAAATGTTTGACTTTATTTTTACATTCTACTTATTTTAATATTAAAAAGTGCATCAATAAGAATTAACCATGGAAAGGTTATTTTTTGGAGCAGCAATGTTTTTAGGGAAATGGTGAATCAAAAAGTAGTTTTAAGAAACACTTTTCTGCATCTAAATAAATATAACAACCCCTGTATCCTCAAGTCCATTCCCTATGTCGGTGTCTTTATTCCTGTCCTGCCCCTAGGTTCTTCAGTGCCTTTTTTTAAATTTTTTTTTAGATTCCATATATATGTGTTAGCAAACAGTATTTGTTTTTCTCTTTCTGACTTACTTCACTCTGTATGACAGACTCTAGGTCCATCCACCTCACTACAAATAACTCAATTTCATTTCTTTTTATGGCTGAGTAATATTCCATTGTATATATGTGCCATATCTTCTTTATCCATTCATCTGTCGATGGACACTTGGGTTGCTTCCATGTCCTGGCTATTGTAAATAGTGCTGCAATGAACATTGTGGTACATGACTCTTTTTGAATTATGGTTTTCTCAGGGTATATGCCCAGTAGTGGGATTGCTGGGTCATATGGTAGTTCTATTTTTAGTTTTTTAGCTGGGAAGAAGTGAAAGAGTGGCACTGACATATATACACTAACAAATGTAAAATAGATAGCTAGTGGGAAACACCCACATAGCACAGGGTGATCAGCTTGGTGCTTTGTGACCACCTAGAGGGGTGGGATAGGGAGGGTGGGAGGGAGATGCAAGAGGGAAGGGATACGGGGATATATGTATACTTATAGCTGATTCACTTTGTTATACAGCAGAAACTAATACAACAATATAAAGCAATTATACTCTAATAAAGATGTTAAAAAAAGAATTTAAAAATAAATAAATATAACCTTGTTTCATTTTTAATTTATTAATGGGTTTACAAAAGAGAGATATGGGAAAATAATATCTCCCTCTCATAATAAAAGAATAAGCAAATCATTACATAACGAGGGGATCATGCTCTAATGTTCAACAACTTTTCATTATTCACTGATCAAGCAACAATGAATATTTTGTTTGTGCACAAGGGATGACGATGGCCACTTGTCAAAGCCACTGCGGCAAGCACATTATCACCCATTGTTTACAGAGGTGAATTGCCATAAGGTATATTTTCAAGGTTGAAAGGAGCCTCCATGGGGCCACAAGCATAAATCTGCCCCAGAAGAAGTCATGTAATCCTTCGTCAGTCAACCTGATGAAAAAACAACCAATTATTTAGTCCTTAATTTTCTTTTTATTCTTTAGTTTTTCATGTTTTTTTAAAAAAGATGGAATTATAACTTCATTTCAGAAATTTTTTCTATCCCCTTTTCAACACCTCATCCTGCACAGGGACTATTCTGATGAGTTCTACACAGTGTCTAAGAGGGTCACCAGGGGAACTAAGTCCTATATGCCCACTCAGGACCAGCCCAATAGCATATGCTTCAACGTCTTTTGTTCTCCATTTCACTCTCTCTAGTTCTTCACTCTGCTGCTTGAAGCCAACTCCCAATAAACTATTTGCACTCAAATCCCTGTCTTAGGCTCTGCTTTAGGAATAACCCAACTAAGAAAATAAAAGATAAGGAAAACTGGTTTTGTCATGGTTTTTCAGTATTTTTAAGAAATATAAATGGAAATATATAGACCATTCAATAGCTTCTGAAACTAGGCATGAATGAAATCCTTCATAGGGAGAGAGACACTGAACAGGGAAAATTGCCAAGTGCCTGGCTTTGATGAAATGAAATATATCAAAGTAGATGGAAGAGGATGAGCTGGCAACGGAAGCAGAGAGAGGCTAAGGAAATTAATAGAGTGACTCCAAATGAGGAGAAAAGTTTAGTGAAGCAAAGCATAGTACATTTTCATGTTCCCAGTAGTTAAATAAAATAATGACTAAAAATATCTTTATTGTGTTTAAGAGACATGCATCATTTTTACTAGATTATGGGTAGAAGCCACCTGGCGCTGGTTTAGTGCCAACAATAGAGAACTTCCTTGTAAACAACTGATCCATGCATGAGTAGAGAACCTGTTAATTCAAGAACAATCCCATTCAATGAAAAATTCAGAGAATCTATTCACTTATTAGCTTTAGGACAATCTATTTGTTCATATTTGCATATGAACAGATCTCAGATCTTAACAGCAAACAATGTTTCAGTTATTCAACAATATACGAATGTTTTAACTTGAAAAGTCACAACTTTATTTTGTTAAAGTATTACCACAAAAATTCATCATGCACTTATGCACTTAAACAAATATGAAAAGTAGAACATCTTTTGGTATGCTGAATTTTGTCCCAGGCCGCATGACATGCAGTAAACTTAAATAAGCATGTATTGTCATCTTGTGTCTAAAATCGATATATATTAGTAATGTTAAAACCCCTTTTATTCAGATAAAAATAACATTATGGTAAAATAAATATTATTGATAATAATAAAAAAACCCTTATGGCTTCCTGAGTAAGAAAAGGTATAGTTCAACCATTAAGAGAGCAAACTCTGAAATTAGACTACCCAGATATGAATCCTTTGTTCACCCCTTCCTGTCATTGTGTTCTTAGGCAAGTTCTTTTATCTGCCTATGTCATAACATTTTGATCTGAAAACTGGGCATAATTATAAAAAGTGCTTCATAGGATTGGTGGGGAATTGAATGAGCTAATCCATGAAAGCACTTAAAACTTGAGTGGTATGGTGTAAGCACTCAGTCAATAGTAACTATTTCATATGCTCAACTCTACCATAAGTATTTTACATCATTATCATTTTTAAACCACTCTTTGAGCTACTGAGTTACTGAAGGTCACAGACTTTAAATAATTGGTTGATGAGCCCGGGACAAATAAGAACCGTGCTTATTAAAAAACAGCTTTTTCCTCAAATACTATGAATTTTGTAGCCTAGAACCCAGTAAGTTTTTATCTCCTTCTCCTTTGGGCAAATTACTCATTTTATTAATATACATTTGGGGATATTTGTGGCCAAGGTATAAAAAAACACATAAAAACATCTCCAAAGTAATTTTTCATGTGGTGTTCAGCCTTCATTTTCTTTGAGAATGGATACTTGGGAAATTAGTAATATGTCTCCTCTATTTTTTTATGTTACAATTATTTAGGAAAGATTTAAAATTTTAGGCAGTATTACTTTTATAAGGAAAGACTAGACACATTGCTAAAGAATATCAGAGAATGGAGGATAGATTTCCATTTCCAGTGCAATAGAATATTGAAGGTAGTAAAAGATAGAAATGATCTTATCTCTACATACTTATCTGTTGTACTTATTAGTTTTTTTTTTTTCCTATATTCATACCTCCTTCCATTTCTATACATATCCGCTGTTCTCTACGTGGCCTAAGCTTTTCCTTCAACATCAGTAATCATAGAGATGACTGATTTAGGACAGATCCCATGATGGCTGTACTGTTCCATTTCAGTTCCACAATCCTCTAGCACAGGAGTCTCCAACCCCCGGGCCAGATTGACCTGTTAGGAGCTAGGCCACCCAGCAGTAGGTGAGCGGTGGGCTACCACGTGAAGCTTCATCTGCCGCTCCCCATTGCTCGCATTACCGCTGAACCATCCCTCCCCCTCCCCAACCCTGTCCATGGAAAACTTGTCTTTCACGAAACGGGTTCCTGGTGCCAAAATGTTTGGGGACCGCTGCCGTAGCACTCTTAGATTTACAGATGAGTTGCTGATGGTTAGATAGTTAAGTAAGTTACACATAGGAGACCTGATAGTTAAAATTAAATACACCCTTCTCCCCCAAAACTTGTGGTTTTCTAAAATACTAGATTATATTGTTTTCTACTGATTTAATGTTTTCTACATTAGTTTTTGAAATGACAGTGGAACCGACACATGCTTGGGAATCATAACTCAAGCTGTAGGAATTGGCACTAATTGACACTAATGACTAATATGGTTTAATTTCCTTTCTAACAGTAGGCAAATTCTTAACCCAGAGAAATGGATATTGGATTGTTAGAATTTCCAATACTTTGGCAAGCATAGGGAGGAGAAATTATAGAGACTCAGAAACTATATAATCAGAAGTCTAACTTTGGTCTGGAGATGGTAAATGTTTATTTAGGATGGATCATGGTCTCAACTCATGAGGAAGCTTTTATTGCAAAACAGTGATAAAGATGTCCACAGGATTAGCTTTGAAACAGAGTTGAAAGTATAGATAAAATAAAAGGGTAAGACTGTTTTTCTTGTTTAGTGCTGTTTGCACCTATTTTCAGAGTTATTGCTCTATGGAGTACTTCCTGTCTCTAGTGCAGTGCCTGAATAAGGGTCATATCTAACTAAAGTAAGAGATTAATAAATATCCATATGAAATAGGAAAATTCTGTTGTCCACTTTAATTATATATTTAAGATTTAATACATTTTTAGGGTTAAAGATATACAAAAATTTGTTAATTTTAATTGAAATTATTTCTAAGGAGTAGTTATTTGTTAAACTGAAATTTACATTAAAAGGCTGAGTCATCTAACTCCAAGATGCAGAGCAATTTATTGAATTTAGGAATCTCTACTTGTGCCTCTTTCAATGCCTGAAACCATTCTTATTTTAATATTTCTCTCACCTTTTACCTTTTCTTAAATCACCCTTTTTTCTTTTCCTATAATAATGTTCTAAATTAAAATCTGAGAATCACGTGATCCAAAACACCATATTAATAAAATACTTTGATCTTAGTTATACAGTGCATATATTCTCTGATTGTCAAAGTAGATTTCATTGCTAGCTATGCTCATTTATAAAACAGACTATTCAAATGTAGAAGTGGGAAAATTATATTCATAATCTTATGGTATCTTTTAGGTAAGCTAACAGCAATTTTTAATTGTGAAAGTGAAGAATCTTAAACATATTTAAATGATTTGCAAAGATTCTCTTAGCTTAAAAGATGAGATTCTGCAAAATATGAACAGTTTTTCAATGAATAATAAATAGATATATGTTTGCAAATAAACAGGATCAACATGACTGAGTCTAAAATGTAGTTTCTTATGCAGAGAGGATTTCCCGGGAGAAACAAAGATAAGAATCTAATTAAGCTGTTACTGTATGTAAATGAGAAATTGTAATTTAAGTTACCACAAAAAGGAAGAAATCTAAAAGCAAAATAACATATTGTTTTATTTCAAACAAGTCAAATGATAAGTTTTCAGAGGAGTAGGTAAGCTTCAGGTGATCAGGAGCTGAAGGGAATCGATTTGTAAAATATATATCATGATGGATAGCTTTTGAGTGTTAGCAGAAAGCCATATCATCACTTCACAATTAAAAATTCATTAGAATATGCGAGGCTAGGATAACATTTAGTGAATAGAAGAAGCAGCATGTGAGAAATTTGAATGAGTACAAATGCTTAATATAATAATCAGTGCTCAAGCTAGTATACCTCAAAATAATAATTTATAAATATTCACACTCTAACAGTCTTACCACTAACTAAAAAACAAAAGTATGAATCTTGCTCCAATATTATTAAAATTAAACCATTTATTTTAATTATGCCATAGTATTAGTTAAAGCTAAATTGTTTATCTAAAATAAAAGAGACTATTCAAGTTCAAATGTTATATTCATGTTAAATATTCAAGTTCAAATTCAAGTTCTACCTCTTTCAGGGAAACTTTTTCAGTGTCCACAAAACACTATGATCTCTCTTTTAAACTCTCAAACCGCTTTTCTATAAGTTACGGTATTTCTCATGTATAGGTAGACAGTGTCCCATTCAAAGACAGGGTAATCTTTAAGAAAAAAAAAAAAGATTTTTGCAGATCTTAGGAAACTGAACAGTAGTCTTTTGTACATAACAGGAGCTACATTAGCTTATGCAGTGAGGAAAAGAGAAATGAAAATATCCCTCTCATAGTTGAGTTTTCCCCTAGTGGTGGATTAAAAAAAAAAAAAAGTTTAGAGAAAGTGTGATTAAAAGCATTTTAAAGGCATTCACTGGTAAATTCTCAAGAAAAACAAATTACTCATCCTATAAAATAAAACTCAGATTTAAAATAATAGCACACAAATGATAATGATTCACTAACTAGTAATTATCTGAACTCTGCTTGCTTTTGTGATGAAGTGTTTTGTTGTTATTAATAAGATCTAAACAGGCAAATTAAATATTTGAACAGTTTCTTCCAGACTTCATACAGATTCTGTATTTCATCTGTTAATTCACTCTTTCTATTTGAAGCATTAGGGACTTGAGAACCAAAACACCACCTGTAGTTCTATTTTATTCCTAATACATTCCTCACTTGAGATTTTCAATACTGCATCAAAAGGAAGTTCTTAAGGTGAATGTCCTCATTGTCATTCCAGAAAAATAATATGGTATTATCTCTTAGTGATGTGGCTCACATCTATAACAGTGCTAAACCCAACTTATTCCTTTATTTTTTTCAAAGTTTTAACTGCTTAGCAGGGAGATAGAGTAGGAACCTCATATCTGATTGCATACTTTCTGTTTTGCTCAAGAAATGCAATTTAATTAACCATGGGCATTCTTCATTTATGCTTTACATTACATCCAGCTATCTTGCTGAATATTTTCAAGTGTAATCATAATCTATTAGATAATTATTAATGGGTATTTCCTTCAAAATAAAATAAGTTTATCTTTAAGTTGAGTACTTATAAAATGCCTAGGGATTTAAAAAATGCCCCTTACAACAAAAAAGAATTTTTTCTATTCATAACATATTAAGGTTAATAAATTAAATATCTTAATTATCTATAAATATTACATCTTAAGACTAATAACAACTGTAAACTTCATGTTACATTTAGGTTTTCTAGTATTTTTTTAAATCTCTAAATTAAGATTGTGTAGAGAACTGTCTTGAAGGGAAATATAAATCTGAGTGAATTTTTTTATAACATTAGATAGAGTATGACAAATATTTTTCACATTAATGTGCATTTAAACAGAGGCCAAGCTAGAGCTTTAAGATAAGTGCATTAATTACTGTTAACCAGCAAACTTTCAGTTTACCGTAGTTCAAGTGCCCAAATATTACAATTCCCTTAAAACAGCATTAGTAGAAATTTTCTTTTTGAGTTCTCTGGCTTTCGATCGATTCAACATGGGATATAGTGAGTTTTTTTCAAAAAAAATTGGCACAGATATTAGAATTCATATTTACATGTCCTTGAAGTTATGTATTTATTATTTTAACCACTTATTGTGTGGGTAACAGAAATCTCACAGGGGTTAAAATTGTGAATCGTGTGAATATAAATACTTGGTCAAATTTTTGAATGTTAGAAGCATAACAAGCTTGAAGGTTTTAAAATAAATGTGAAAATATTAGACAACAATACAGAGCATCAGAATATATTAAAAATCTTCCCAAGTATTACTTTTAGAATTGGCTATACTTCCTATTACAAAGATCTGGTTTCTTAACAGAAACTTAAATTTTATGGTTCTTTTTAACCAAAATCTCAAGAGAGTGAAAATTTTTCTTTAGAAATATAAGAAAAAAGGGAGCTTGTAAAAGAAAATAATTTTTAAAACATCTTTCTATGGCAAGAATTTCTTAATCAAATTATTTTAGGAGCTCTTAATAATTTCATTAGTATATTAAACACATGTTAGAAAAGGATTTCACTGATTTTAAAGGTAAGGCCAGCATATACTTTTCACTCCATATGCAAGAAAATATACCTAAGTTTTTAGTATAAAATTATTCAAAATTTTCAGTGTTAGTTGCTTCTCATAAATAATATACTTTATAGTAGAAAAAATATATATGCAATCTTTAAAATATTTACTACAATAGCACTCTAAATGTTACTCGTACTCTATAACATTTTAATTTTTTTCAGAAACCTGGAATTTTAAATTTCTTACTTACATATAAGCATTTTTTGGTGTAATAAATGTGACCCAAAATACAGATTTTTCTTATGAAAATAAAATGTGAAAATCAAGTTTACTTTAGATATACAGCCAAGATGTGAGTCAATCTTATACAATTGTGGAAAATGTATTGTAATTAAATAAAATGGCTGATTGTCCTTCAACATTAATGCAGTTTGAAATCTAAAATATTAAGAAATAAGTTATTGGAAATGGAGCATATAATAACAACTGTTACAATAGTCATGCTACAGAAGAGTACTTGGATGGTTGGAATCATTCCAACTTTTGCTAGGTAATTTTGCTGTATTATCATTTAAAATGTGTATGCTGACAGTGAATGTGTTTATGTGTATACTTGCATAAATAATGTCCAGGAAAATATACAAATATTAGAATTAGTAACAATTACTCTCTAAGATTATTTCTAAATAGGTTCCTATACACAAAATAATAAAAATTGAGCTTCTGTACTTTACAATTTAGATGTTATATCACATTTATCTCAATACATTGAAACTGTAATTGCAAATAATTGAACTTCCAATACACAAGTAAATGAAACTGCTGAACCAAAAGGAAATTAGCATTGATTGCAGTTTGAGTAACTGAACGGATCTGGTAGTTCTGATTTATCGAGGTGGAAACTAGTACTAAACCCATTAACACAAAAGTATAATTAAAGTGTTGTGATTTTTAGCAACAAATGCAAGAGGAGGAAACAACCATAAAAATATCCTTTTATTTTGATAATGAAAATCAATATGAAAATTGCAAGAGTAGTGTTCTCAAATTAATGCCAGGCAACTAAAAGAAAACTAAACACACAATTATATTTTGATAGAACCTATAAATATTAAAGAAACTACATGATCGGTATATTGATGTTTGTTTAGCTTTCATACCTGGAATTAATACTTGGAGCAACAGTGCATAATTTCTTGGAAGAACTCTGTAAAATGGGGATACCAACTGCTTACTTTCTTAAATAATTAACACTGCATCTTATATAACATTTACCCAGTAAATCCAAAGAAAAATTACATTATGTCCATGGTTACATAATACTTTTAGCCAAAAAGAGTTTATTCAACTGAAATGAAGATAATTTACACAAATCTCCATATCACTTTATGTAAACACAACAAAGTTTTGTTGCAACTGTGTTTCATGGTCCTCCATTAATAAGTCATTCCACTAAAAAGATTATTAGGCAACCAAAAATACCATCTGCTCTCATTCTTCAAGTCAATTCTATTTTATGACAGTGTTTACAAGACAAATCTATTTCAGATTAATTAATTTTATAGGTGAGAAATGTATTCAGCTTGTTATTGTATTTCTCATGATATAATTTTAATGAATTAATCACTCATTTAAACTTTGCTGCCTCCAACCTGAATAAAATCACTGAAACTGTCACCGAGAGTAATTCTGACTGAATTTACAAGTGGCCAGTACAAGCCTTCTTAGTAATAACTATTTTGAATTATCCAAATTGATGAAACCAAAGTGAAACCAATAAAAGGAATTA
The DNA here is from genome assembly GCF_039906515.1 of Pseudorca crassidens. NCBI lineage: Eukaryota > Metazoa > Chordata > Mammalia > Artiodactyla > Delphinidae > Pseudorca > Pseudorca crassidens. The sequence continues at coordinate 113,026,619 of NC_090300.1, read as the reverse complement.
AAGAAATTACCCATGTAGTATCCAAGCTAATTAAGACCGGTCAGCTATGATTTTTGGCTAGAATTCCACTTGTGCTCACATTTTACTTGAATTAAATTACTATTAACAATGCTTCTGTTGCTATTATTCCCACTCATGCCCATCTACCTCTTCCTTTTCTACTTTATCCTCTTCCTCCTCCTGATGGTATTGCTACTTTTCATATTAGTGCTGTTGCTGCTAGAGGTATTGAAATTACTGCTACTGCAGAGTCATAGCAAACAATTCATGTTTCAGCTCTATCTGTATAGAGTATGCTGATCCTTGTGTTGGGTATTACTTGCTAACTGGCTTTGGATTATTTATTTATATTAAACAAGATGATGTTCATTATCTTAATCAGCTCTAATCATTGCATTGGAGACATCTATTTATCGAGTCCTACCTCTCCTCTTAAAATCTAGCTCTCTAGGGTCCTCATATTAAATGTAGATAGTGTTAACATATTGACTAAAGAAGAATCACATTATGTATTTTAACTTTTAGGGTCAAATTCATGTGATGAGGGGAGGGGCCACATAGAAGTCAAAGTAACTGAAATCAGATCCCTTTTTCTTTTAAGAAACACATTACCCATAGATAAATCATCAGTTTAATACTGAGGCTAAAAAGGAAATTTTATAAAAGGAAAAATATAAAAGAGAAAAAGAAAGTAATCTCTACTGAGAATATTCTATATTGAAAGTAACCACACAACTTTCCTAAGAGGGGAAACAGTATAATTGAGAAATGATGTTTTACATGCTTTCATTACTCGGGGTTAAGTAATATTTTATGAAAAAGTCAATTGAAGACAAGTCAAAATATTTGGGTGGTATTACTATCATCCAAATTTGAAAAAAAAATACTATTGATTCCATGAAAAATAGTTACAGGCTTAAATTTAAATTATCAACTTTATTAACTATAAGAATGAAATGACAACATCAGTGCTGCTTTTTTGCCACTAAAATGGGAATACCTGGCTGCAATCTATTTTCCCATCGTAGTTAGGGTGATCTCTAAGAAGATAAATTTGGTTGCTTCATACTCTGTTAAAAAATTACATCACATTGCAACGGTGTGTTCGTTCACAAACTGGCCCCCATACTCATGCAGGGCAAGGAGAGACTGAAGAAAGAGGCGGATCACTCCAGAGTGTTAGGTGGCAGTTTTAATAAGCAAGGGAACTTACACATTAGGCTTGTCTTGGGAGGCCAAAAGGCCCACCTGCCAGAATCTTAAAAGTTTATGTAGAGGCCTTAACTGGATTCAGTCACATATACCATCCAGATGGTCTCAACGCCACATTGCTTTTTCAAGGCTGTGCCTTTAAAAATAGTCCCCACTGTGGGACCGGTGGGCAGAATGTATATTCCAAGGATGGGGAGGAGGTGAGGAGTCTTTGATTCCCTGGGGCCAGCTTGCAATTCAACCAGCTGTCACCTCCATTCAATGACCTCCTCTGACATGGTAAGAGAATTCAGATTCTATGACAACCTCAAAAAAATGTACAAGTTTGCGCCCCTGTCAAGCTTTATCTAATCCTGCCATCCCCCATTCTCCCTACACTTTGTCCTAGTTTACTTTTGTTTTGTGAACACACATTTTCCTGAGTAAGGAAAGTTACATATGGTGTGCCTTCTTTCTGGGAGGTCTCTTCCTTCTTCCTCCATAGGCTTGATCTTTTCATTTATTCAGTTATCATCACTCTCAATTTATACATTACATTCCTCTAAGAGATTCTCACTGTTTGAACTACATAAAAAGAGGATACCCCCCTCCCATGTTTTCTCTTACACCCTACAATCATTTTCTTTTAGAGAATTCACTACAATTATGGGTTTTTATTTTGTTTGTTTGCTTAATTTTTTAATTATCTATGCTTCACTAGGTCACTTCATGAGTGTAGGACCATACATGTTTTACTTGTTGTATTCTAGGTAGTAACACAGTATCTTCAGTACCTAGCTACTCAATAAATATTTCTAGAGTGAATGATTGAATGTATGCCTTAATTTGTTGATAATTTGAGAAGCATAAACCCTGAGGCACTTTTCTAGTGATTAATACTGAAACCAAATAATCTAATAGACTGTATATTTTTCTGGTTCATATCTAGCCCTCAGAATCTTCTTTGCTTTCAGAGATCTTGTTTAAATAAAATATTTGGGGTTTCTACTAATCATGAGATTTTGCAATCAACTAAATGTGGAATATAGTAAGCTAAAATATTGAGCTAATGAAAAATATTATAAAATATAACTAAGAGCATAATATCCAAAATGAATTATGAAGATAGGAAGGTATGCACAAGTACATTAAAATAATTAAAACACTTGAAGTTATAATACAGATCCATAAAACAACTTATGAACTCGCTATTAATAAGCTCCACAAATTTGAGCCTCTGCTGCTAGGAAAAAGTAGGGTTTCATGTATAGTAGAAAGCATGATGATGACAAACAAGCAGCAATGGTTGCCTCACATGGCAACCTGGGTATTTCAGGTTGAGATTTTTGTGTCCTTTGTTAATGGTTTTGTTTTGTTTTGACTCAGGAGATCAAGGGTTTTTTATGTACATTGGGAGACAAGAAGACATATCAAATAAGCATTATATTTGTCAAGAGATTAGAGACATGTCTAATAAAGCATTATAATAGGAAGATATTCACTTATATTATTAGTTGTGAAGCTAAACAGTTTAGTTAAATAAGCCAGGTGCAAAATCACTGTAGGCCTGGCAAGTCACACATCTCTGAACTATAAAGCATATGTCAGTCCCATGGAGTGAGGAAGCAGAGAAATAACAAATGTGGATTTCCACTCTGATAGACTGGGGAAACAATGCCCAAGAAAGAGTTCTTAGTGGTAGGACACCATCTTGGAAAATATCTTTAACTTATACGTTAGAAAAGGGAACATACATTTTTACATAATACTGAGTGACAATAATACTATAAAAATAATAATATTTTAAAAGAGTGCACAGATCCTTATTTTCGACTAAATGTGAGCACTTACTATGTGAAAACAAAACCATGTCATATTTTCCATATGTTTGTTTGAGGGAAACTTCTCATAGATAACATGACCATGGAAAGCTTTTGAAGAAGTGATATTTGTATTAGTTTCTTACGGCTACTGTAACCCATTACCACAAATTCAGTGGCTTAAACACAAATTTATGTTAGAAGTCTGGAGATCAGAAGTCTAAAAATAGGTCTGCAAGGTTGTATTCCTTCTGGAGGATTTATGGGAGAATCTGTTTCCTTGCCTCTTTCCAGCTTCTAGATGTTGCCTAGCTTCCTTGTTTTGTAGTCCTTCTTCCATCTTCGGAACCAGCAGTATACCATCTTTTCTCCTCTCTGACTTCTGCTTCCATTCTCTCTTATTCTCTCTCTGAATCTTTATAAGGATCCTGTGATTACATTGGACAAGCCTAAGTATGCTAGGATAATCTCATCTCAAGAACCTGAAGTTAGTTGAATGTGAAAAGTCCCTTTTACCATGTAAGGTAACATTCACAGATTCCAGGAATTAGGACATGGGCTTTTTTTTTTTTTTTTTTTTTTTTTGCGGTACGCGGGCCTCTCACTGCTGTGGCCTCTCCCATTGCGGAGCACAGGCTCCGGACGCGCAGGCTCAGTGGCCAAGGCTCACCGGGCCTAGCCGCTCCACGGCATGTGAGATTTTCCCGGACCAGGGCACGAACCCGTGTCTCCTGCATCGGCAGGCGAACTCTCAACCACTGCGCCACCAGGGAAGCCCCTGGACTTTTTTGAGGGATCATTATTCAGCCTAATATTTAAGCTGAATTCGCAAGGAAAATCAGTCAGTGACACAAAAACTGGAAAAGACCTGGCCTAGTTTGGATTCCCTGGAGAGCCCACGCTCAGTCTAGTATTTGAGGGCAGGCGGTTTATTTGGGAAGTGATACCAGGAAGTACAAGTGAGAATAGAGAATTGAAACAGTGAAGAGAAAGTAGCTGATAAATGATGTGCTAATGAAAAAAAATATAAATATGAGTAACTGGAGCTTAATCCTCCCAGGTACTCTTTGAGCAGCACATATCAAACCTGTACCAATGGGATATAGAAAGTCTGGGAGTTGTGCCTGACATTCCAATCTCTCGCCAGTTGAGGGACATGAAATCCCTACTATGCTGCTAGGCACAAGGGCTAAGCAAGCTCACAAAATTATCAAGAAAACCTTTAGGCAGAACAGCAGAGAAACCAGGAGGAGAGAAGCAATGGTGCTTGATGTGGGAGGCTGTCAGCTCTTCATGAGTACACTGGGAACTCAGGAGGTTGACCAGATATTTTTTTTAAAACAACAATAGTATCTGGTCCAGATGGCAACAATAATAAGACATTACAGGACACACCCAAGGCATTCAAAAGTCTTGCAACATAATGTAGTATATGAAACTACACTGTTGAAATAATTAGAGAGCAATAATGCATAATAATGCATTACATGATTTGAAACAAATATACATTATTGCAAGAAAGTATTTTTTAAAATGGAGTTAGAGGAGCAATGAGTTTGGTCTGAATGGTAGGTTGATTTGCAGACCTATAGACTGGCAAAAAAGAGTTTGGATAGACAAAAAGAAGAAAGATTTGTGAAGATAGAGAAAACAATACAAGCAAAATTTTAAAAACTATGATTATACATATTATCGCATGTTTTGCAATAAGAAGAATATACTGGATGGAAAATAGTGTTTTGATTTTAAGGTAAAAAGATTGCCAGGTAGCCTGCCAATAATAATTATTTGGTTCAGACACTCAAAATAATAGCTATTAAATATCTAATATGTGTTAGACACAGTTTCAGACACTGGCTTTATATCATTGAATGAAACAGTGAAAAGCCCTAGCCTTCAAGCTGTTTCCATACTTGACGTTTATGTAAAACTTTACAATTACCAAAAGGTAACATGGGCTCATATATAAAGTTTATCTTTATATATAATCTGTATAATACAAATAATGAATATATTGAAGCATGATTCATGACATAATCAAAGCACACATGTACTTTTCTTTCCTACCATCCTTTTGAATTATATTCAGTATGGAGTGTTTTTTTTGCTTTCACTAAATAAAAATTTCTCAGGCGCATGACTTATTCTGGTAAATAAGTTTACAAAACTATTTAGATTACAAATATAGTATCATTTTTCTATTCAACCTTTCCAACATATTCAATTGTAAAACTTCTCCTTACACACAGAAATGACATTTAAGCTCAGAATTGTGTACCAGCTGAGGGCAGACACTGGCATCTTGTCCCCTACATAAATAAAAGACTTTGGCAGATCAAAATCAGTCATTAGCACTCCTCTCTCTTCTCAAGTCAGTTCTTTTACTTTTCTCCCTTTTTAGCTATAGTTTAGGTCCCTGCTAGCATCAATATGGGAGGAGGTGAAAATGTTGGAGGCTGTCTGATGAGCATCCCTCCTACAAGCACACATATAGTAGGATAGCCAACCTCTCCTGAAAAGAAGATTTGGGAGATACATCCCCATGTCTACCACATTCCACCTATGTCATTACTCAGCTCTGTATCTCTAAATATGTTTGCTTGAGGAACTCCTACAGAATTCCAGTTGTCCTCTTTTCCTAAGGGAAAACATAGAAAAGGAAAAATGACAGCCCAGTCTGATTCAGTTATTCTTAAGGGCCACAATATATAAATACTGTCTTCCCAAAAGTAAGATGTATTAAATCAAAACAAGAATCACATATTCTCCATCTAGGAGCAAGTTGAATTTATTAAAATAGTTATTAGGACTTTGTTTTTAGTGATAGGTTATGATTAGATATATTGTTGGTACTGGTATTTGTTGATAGATGATATCAATACTTGTTGAAAGATCCATCAAATACATTTTTGCCCTTTCAAATGCAGTATATACAAACTTGAAGCTAGTATTGAATTGTACATGTAAATACTGATGAATCTTGTCAGAGCATCTGTATAAAGTAATAAATGTGGAACACGTATAAAAAATAAATACAGTCTCGCTGTGGCATACTTAATAATTGCATATTTCTGATTGTTCACTTTTGTCCTGGCATTACATGGCCATGAATTTCACATTAAATAAAATGGCTCAGCAACTGCTATGATACTTTAAAACAAACATGTTAGCACTCCCTGTAAAGAGAAACACAATTTATTGCAGATGCCAAATCTTTATTACTTTTCTGGCTAACGGCAGAAAGACTTGCAGAATGAATCTAAATGTGTTCACACTGGAAACAGAGATTATATAAAACAAGTGTGGCAGCCCCTTGTTTAAAGCACCTCAAAGTTACCAAAAGATTTTGGAAGTGATAGGTCACAAGGTTTTACCTAGATAGGAAGAAAAGGAATGACGAAAATAAGTTTTGGCTCCCAAATGATTTCCCTCACTCTCAACATTTGTTTACTGACTAGGGCAAAGAGCAAATATGTTTTTGCCATTTTGTCAAAGGAGGGAGATCAGTTTTCCTCAATGAATACCAATTTACTCTCTCTCTCTCTATTTCTCTCTCTCCTTACCAGAGGCAGCAGGAATTATTGAGAAATCCTTTGCTACTGTCTACCTGTACTTAGGCAAGAAGTTCTTAACCCTTACTGCACAATAAACTCTTTTGGAGTCCTAGTAAATTACATCAGTTCTCAACCCCCTTCTCTCCCCATCAAATCTCTGGAGGTAGGTTTCCAGCAAAGGTAATTTTTTTTGTAAGACCACCAGGTGGTTCTAAGACATAGCCAGGATTGTGTACTTCTGCTCTATCAAAGCAATCTAGAAAACACACACACACACACACACACACACACACACAATTTTAAATTCCTAATTATAAAGATCCATCAGTCCAATATCAAATGTAAACTTTCACTTTATATAAGAAAATGTTCAAAGTCATATTCTTGATTAGTGGTTTTAATAGTGTTTGAGTATAACTTAAAAGGGTAGGTTCTATGTGATATGATCTTATAAAATGAAAAAAAGAATAACCTCTTTCATATTGAAGATATTCTAGAAGGCTGAATAAAACTTTTCCACCCCATTGATCTGTACAAATGTAAATTCTATTATGTCGGTGTCTAAGTCAGTTTAGGCTGCTCTAACAGAATACCACAGATAGGCGGCTTAAACAGCAAGAATTTATTTCTCACAGTTCTACAGACTGGGAAGTCCGAGATCAAGTGGACAGTAGATCCAGTATTATACTGAGGGCACTCTTCTTTGTTTGCAATCAGCTGACCTAGGTGTGTCCTCACATGGCAGAGAGCAAGAAAGAGGGAAAGAAAGTGCTCTGGTCTACACTTATGAGGACACTCATCATATTCATGAGGGCTCCACCCTCATGACCTAATTACTTCCCAAAGACCCCACTTCCTAATACTATCACATGGTGGGCTGAAATATTAACATATGATTTTGGGGGAGACCTAGCATTCAGTCCATAACAGTGAGCTAAGGGTGGTCTAAATTCTGAGAACAGAAAGGACAGTTCTTCTCTGTAAAAACAAAACAAAACAGGAGAATTATACATTCACTCTTAAAATATAATATTAAGTAATTCTTCACTTGAAAAAAATTGAATCAAAAGAACTACTTGAAAGTATACAAAATGTGCGTTTTAATTATGTTTAAACTGTTACACTTTGGCTCATTAATCACCACATTATATAAGACCAAGATAATTATTTTACATGAATAAAAGGGATTTTATATTATAGATTAGTAATACATAAAATGTTCAAACTAATGTCTAATATTGATGTATTCAATAAATAAAAATGTAAAGATTGGCAATAAGATATGTTTAAATATAATGATATTCTTATAGTAAATAATCAAAGCCTGTATTCAAGATAAAATAAGCCTGGTGGTGGGAAGGGGTGGGATTTTGCCAGCCGTGGCTGCCACTGGAGCCGGTGTCCGGGCTGGTGATGGGGTTAATTCCCTTTCATAAGACTCTTAACTTGCACCCACCCAGCCCCTCCGTCACCCTGCTGCGCCGCGCTCCAAACCTCTCCTCCTCAGTAACGCGGGCCCCTGAAAGGTATGATATATTTTATCCTAGACAGTCCAGGAATCTACAGTGGTGACAAGGACATGGGACTCCTCCTGCCAGATTCCAAATTGGTCAAGACAATTGACATCCTGGCTGACAACTGTGAGAAAGAACCTTGGATTATCTTATTTTATTTTTGCGGGACACCACAAATCCACATGCATGGGACACATCAGGCTTCAAGTTCCCTGTAGAATTCTAAAATAACCTTTGCTAATGAGGATGTCTGATACTGTTACGGTAAAAAATGAAACTGAAGCAATGAAGGATTTGGAGGCAGAAGTGAAAGATACAACCAGAGTTGTAAATCTTATCAAATCAGAAAACTATGGGAAGATTTTGGCAGAGAAGAATGAACATTGCATTGACAACAATATTGATTTGCAGGGGAAAATTCAGATACAGTTAACACAATCATTTGGAAAAGAGGAGAAGCCCTCAAAACGGGAAGCAGAAGAAGAAAAAGCCAGTGATAAGTTGCCCAGAAAAATGTTATCAAGAGATTCTAGGTCAAGAATACACTGATTCAACCAGCATAGGTCTACATGAATTTTTAGTAAATACATTAAAAAACAATCCCAGGGACAGTATGATGCTGTTGAAATTGGAACAAGAAATTTTAGATTCCATTGGTAATAATGAGTCTCCACATAAAAAATTCCACCCAATGACATCTTACCATAGGATTCTATTACACAGAGTTGCTGCTTACTTTGGATTAGACCACAATGTTGATCAGAGTGGGAAGTCTGTCACAGTAAACAAAACTAGCAATACAAGAATACCTGATCAGAAATTTAATGAACATATTAAGGATGATAAAGGTGAAGACTTTCAGAAATGATATATCCTCAAGAGAGATAACTCTACCTTTGACAAAGATGATAACCAGATGAGAATACATTTGAAAGCTGACAGAAGAAGCAAATCTATAGAAGAAAGAGGAGTACCAGAGAGCTAGAGACAGAATATTTTCCCAAGATCTCCTGTGTTCCCAAGAGAATTATATTATTGACAAAATAATCCAAGACGAGGATGCTAGTAGCACCCAGCAGAGGTGCCAGATATTTAGAGTTAATAAAGATTCTTCAGGGAGAGCAACAGATAGCCATCAAAGCAGCAATGAGAACGAGTTGAAGTACTCTGAATCACGACCCTGGAGCAGCACAGATTCAGACAGCTCTCTCTGAAACTTCAAGCCTGCAGTAACCAAAGCCAGCAGCTTTGGTGGAATTTCAGTTCTGACAAGAGGTGATAGTTCTGGAAGAAGCAAAAGCATAGGCAGGCTTTCAAAAACAGGTCAGCCCTTCATAAACCCAGATGGGAATCCAGTTGTGTATAATTCTCCTATGACTCAACAACCAGTTAGAACCCAAGTGCCTGGACCTCCACAGCCACCTCTGCCTCCCCCATCACCTCAACAACAAGCAGCTCAGCACAATTTCTCACAGCAGGACAACCATGGGTCTCAGTGTAGCCACCTGAGTCTTGCCCGCCAGCCATGTGCAGATGGTTCTGATCCTCAAGCCACCATGTTCCAGTCCACTGTTGTTCTTCAGTACAGCAGTCTGGTTATATCACAACAGCAGCCCCCCCACCACCACTGCCTCCTCTTCCTCCCCTACCTCCTGGGCAGCCAGTCCCTACTGCTTGCTATTCTGCCTCTGGTCATCATGTCAGCCAGCCTGTGCTCCAGCAGCAAGGACATATTCAGCAGCCCTCTCCACAGATGCCAGCCTGTTATTGTGCTCCAGGCCACTACCACTCCAGTCAACCTCAGTATCGCCCAGTCCCTTCTGTCCATTACAATTCACATCTAAACCAACCACTACCCCAGCCTGCCCAGCAGACAGGTTATCAAGTTATGCCCAACCGGCAGCAAAACTACCAGGGGATAGTTGGAGTTCAGCAACCCCAAAGTCAGAGCCTAGTTGGTGGCCAGCCCAACAGCATTGGAAAACAGATTCAAGGAGTGGTCATTGCCTATCCTTCAGTGCCATCATTTCAGGTTTCACTGCCTCAAGGTTCTCAAGGAATTGCCCATCAGACTTATCAACAGCCTGTTATGTTTCCTAATCATTCTAATCAAGGATCTATGCCTACAGCAGGAATGCCAGTTTACTACAGCATCATTCCACCTGGCTAACAAAATAATTTAAGCTCCTCAGTAGGTTACTTGCAACATCCAGGATTAGAACAAGTACAGTTGCCTCGAACTACTTCACCATGCAATTCCCAGCAGCTCCAAGGCCACCAGTGTGCAGCTGTGCCACCTCCACCACCTGGTGGCGGAATGGTGACGATGCAGCTCAGTGTACCAAACAATCCACAATCTTGTGCCCATTCACCCCCACAGTGGCAACAAAACAAATATTATGGTGATCACCAGAGAGGACAGAAGTGTATGGAATTTAGAAATAGAGACAATATTGTTCAGGAGATGCCAGATACCCGTTACTTGGCCAGCCCCTGCAGTACAACTCTCCTGCTGTTCTGCACAGACACATTCCAGCCCAACAGGGTCAGCCTGGCAACAGGCATGGAAACCGAGGAAGGAAACAAGCTAAAAAAGCTGCATCCACCGACCTTGGTGCAGGAGAAGCAGTTGTTGGGAAGGTCTTGGAAATTACTGAACTACCAGATGGAATAACTCGTGTGGAAGCTGAGAAGCTTTTTGGGGAACTCTTTAAAATTGGCACCAAGATCTGGTGGCTTTGGGACCCCCAGTCCCAGGCCCAGCTGCATCGTCACCTCCTCTGCTGTGGCAGTGGGGACAGCACTTTCAACCCCGAAAGCTCTAAACCTAGTGACTTGGCCTCCATGTACACTGTCTTAGCCACATTCCCCTCCATCTCGGCTGCACAGAATTCTCTGAAGAAACAAATTAACTCAGTTAACGAGTTTAAGCTGAGAACGAGCAAGAAGCATTATGACTTTCACATTTTGGAAAGAGCAAGTTCTCAGTAACAGCCACTTTGGACCCATGGCCTTTGTGATTCCCCTGTCCTCACCCATCTTTAACTGGCTTGGTATTTGGAACTTCTGTTAACATGAGACTCCTAGGATGTGTGGTCGTGGCATTACAACTTCTGAAGACAGGCCAGTGATCCAGCAAAGGCGGCGGGGGCGAGGGGGGGGAATACACATTTCACCCCAGATGACTGTAGGAAGCCACATCGGAATGATACAGAGTTAGCAGCTTTTTCTGAGGAAATGCTGTTCAACTTCCTCCTAACTTTTATAGTTATTTTGTTTTATATTTCTGAATTCTTGTATCAGCTCTATTGTACAGCAAATTATTCTTCAAAATGATTACAACCAGTTGCAACCTGTATTTCTTTTTCTGAAGCCAGCACAGTGTGATCCAACATAGAATTTTTTGGGAAAAGAATGCAGGAGTGTAATAACCAAGTCACAACGGTGTACTGTCTTTGGGGGGCTGGAGGGTGACTAAGGAGACCCCACAGATAGAAGACTACTCTTCCCCTGTATCTCTAAACACAGAAACAATTTCCAGAAAATATAGAATTCCCTCATAGGGTCTTTTCCTTACTCACTTAGGTCATATAAACATTAAGTGTAAAGTAAATTTTGTTCTTAACACCTCTTAATCAAACCACTTAGGTTCAAAGGGGAATAGGAATCATTCTAGGCAGGAAAATACTTCCATTTTTTTTTTTTAAGTCTCCCTCCAATAATTAAATGCCACTTATTTTCATTCCCTTCCTTGTGGATTTTTTTGTCACCTGAGGAAATGCATTTGATGAGTGCTGGAAACTTCTTAAGTGGTTTAAAATGTGTTTTCATTGTTTGCAGCAGGTCACTGGACATCAAAGATTCATTGCACTTATGAACAAGGAACCTGTTTTTCAATTTACAAGGCTGTACAATGTGTGCTGATGCAAGCCTTTTTTAGTTCAAGAGAATAAATGTTTACAAATATATACCCACTTTGTCTTTTGTAAATTAAAATCATGTTTTTAAATGAGAAAAAATAAAAGATAAAATAAGCCCAATGCAATGTACTTTATTTTAACTAGGTTTAGTGATTGTCCAAAAAGTAATTCTCAAATTAGAAAAATTATGCTTCATGTATATCAGGAGTACTATCTTCCTGTTTACAACAAGGTTTTAATCACCTTGATTTTTATAATTACTCCAATAAAATATTTGTAATACCTTCTCATATTACAATTATAAATAATTATTTGTGGTAATCTAAATTTTACTTATGACATTAAGTTCAATTTAATGACTTATTTCTAAATATTTGGAGGAAAAACATTTTATTTTATCCTCTATTAGAAGAATATCAACTGTTTCTAAAAGCAACTGTCAGTTTTACTGTATTTACTATGGCAACAAGCCTAGTTAGTATGTGTGTATGATTTATTTTCAGCAGATGTATAATTATTTCTAAAACAAGCAGATATATACTCTTACAAAATTAACTTTTTAAATTTGAAGTTGTAAAGCATGGTAGTTCTAAATCATAGAACATAAAACCCTTAAAACTTCCACTTTTCAGCCCCGACTTATAAATAATATTTAGCACTTCTGACAAAAAGAATCTTATAACAGAATTCACTTACTGGAATAAAGCAGTGCAATAGATAATATGCTTGCCACCTAATTTTTTCTCCTTTACCCTTGGTACCAGAATGACTTAGTCCTTATGATGGCCAGGACACCACAGTCCCTTTAATGCTCAAAGCAGTAAATCCTTCCAAATTAAGATTTCATCTTGATTGTAACCACCTGACTCTTTGATAGACTTCAGAGCTATTCACTTTGCTGTTTTGTAGTATAATCATTATACAACTACACAATGCTCCCTACCAGTCTTGTCATTAGGGTGATATAAATTTGTTCCTCTACTTCTGAACTTCCAACAAGGTGACAGTCCTCTGTTAATGGAAGCCTTGAGAATACCAAGGAGAGAATTGTGGCAGTATCAGAAAGTGTTATCCCAATCAGGGGAAGCAAAAGTGTATGTATAGCTTAGTGATAGAATAATTCTAATTTTCAAAGTGAAAAATCAAGGAAATAAAATTTTCCTTCAGGAAATTTGACTGCTTTTTATAAAATAACTTTGTTGCATGATTAGACCAAAAATCGCCTTTTTTTACTCTGCCTTATCATACATACATGCTCATCACTGCTGATATTGTCCTAAATCTTCTAGGAAGATGGGAAAACCAATAGGATTCTAATTTTAAAACTAGCTAAACTTCAGATATATTTGTACTACCCTGAACAAAAGATTCTCCTCTGGCTTTATGTTCTTCCCCATGTGGGGTCCACAGACTCTCATTTTCGGAGATAGTGATGATTTTCCTATTAATTGAGAGACATCAAATCAGTCTCAGAATCTGTTATAAGCAGATATAGGTTATGACTGCAAGAGACTGAAGCATATAGTTAGTCTTATTATCAATGTGTTTGTGGTATCCTTTCTGTAACACCTGCTCAAGCAACCACTTCATGAGCTATAATCTGGATAACTGTTCTTTGTTCTTCTGTAAGACCAGACAAAATTAGCTCTTGAACCATGATGGAAAAAGCCTTATTATGTCTTACTGACCCCTGTAACTATAGTCAAACTATAAGGAATATCACTAGATTCACATATTCTCTTCTCAAAAAAGAATATATTGCATATATATATCTATATATCTATATCTATATATCTTCTGCCGTTTATATGATGAAAAATATCATGGAAAAAACAGATTATTCAGTTATAATCCCCATATCTGGTTCTTCAAGCTCTTCACGTGAGGGTCAGCAGCTTTTCTCTTGACTTAATCTACACATGCTTAGCTCCTGGTTTAGCAGTGGGTGACAAAAGTCTGGAGATAATCCTATTCCTATAATGCTGAAACATAGGATCTCCAGAGTTTTATATCCTTGTCAGTATCTGGTCTCTGACTAAAAGTCACAAAAGCAATCATGCAGTAGAAAAATTAGAAGGCATAGTACATGTTGAAACTCAAATAATTATCAGTGTGATAAGTAACAACTAAAACAAGAGTAGGGTGGATGGATCATGGAAATAAATAGTACATTCTGTAACCCCTGTAGAAAATTACTAAAAGGAAATATGAGAATTAAGAACAGAGCCCAATAGAATAGTTTCTAGACTCATATCTTTTCCATATTATTTAGGCCATACAAGTTAATTTTCAATAAGATAATGTTAAAATAAATATTGTCATGTTATTTGTATGTGATTTCTAATGGCTCTATTAATATTGTTTTGCTTATAATTTATAAGTGAAACAGCATGAGATATAACAATTAACTATTAACTAGACCCATCTGCATTTAAATATATTTAACTTATACTCTTACAGGTTTTTTGCCGAGTAACCTATTTTAAGAGCTATAATATTGACTTTTTCTCCCAATTCCAGTTCTCCTTAAAAAACTTAAATATCTAAAAAATAGCATGTTTTGATTTCTCTTCTATATTTTAGAATTAAATTGACCTTGAGCCTCAAGATGGCTGAAGAGTAAGACCTGGAGATCACCTTCCTCCCCACAAATACATCAGAAATACATCTACACATGGAACAACTCCTACAGAACACCTACTGAACGCTGGCAGAAGACCTCAGACCTCCCGAAAGGCAAGAAACTCCCCACGTACCTGGGTAGGGCAAAAGAAAAAAGAATAAACAGAGACAAAAGAATAGGGACGGGACCTGCACCAGTGAGAGGGAGCTGTGAAGGAGGAAATGTTTCCACACACTAAGAAGCCCCTTCGCGGGCGGAGACTGCGGGTGACGGAGTTGGGGAGCTTCGGAGCCGGGAGGAGAGCACAGCCACAGGGGTGCAGAGGGCAAAGCGGAGAGATTCCCGCACAGAGGACCGGTGCCGACCAGCACTCACCAGACCGAGAGGCTTGTCTGCTCACCCGCCAGGGATGGTGGGGGCTGGGAGCTGAGGTTCGGGCTTCGATTGGAGCGCAGGGAGAGGACTTGGGGTTGGTGGTGTGAACACAGCCTGAAAGGGGCTAGTGTGTCACAGCTAGCCAGGAGGGAGTCCGGGGAAAAGTCTGGAGCTGCCGAAGAGGCAATAGACTTTTTCTTCCCTCTTTGTTTCCTGGTGCGCGAGGAGAGGGGATTAAGAGCGCCATCAGCGTGGACCCCAGAGATGGGCATGGGACGCTAAGGCTGCTACTGTGGCCACAGTAGGCCACGGGAGGGGAGGTGTGCGAGCACAGGTCACTCTCCACACCTCCCCTCCCGGGAGCCTGTGCAGCCCGCCACGGCCAGGGTCCCGTGATCCAGGGACAACTTCCCTGGGAGAACGCACGGCGCGCCTCAGGCTGGTGCAACGTCACGCCGGCCTCTGCCACCGCAGGCTCGCCCCGCACTCCGTACCCCTCCCTCCCCGCGGCCTGAGTGAGCCAGAGCCCCCGAATCAGCTGCTCCTTTAACCCCGTCCTGTGTGAGTGAAGAACAGACGCCCTCAGGTGACCTACACGCAGAGGCGGGGCCAAATCCAAAGCTGAACCCCCGGGAGCTGTGTGAACAAAGAAGAGAAAAACGAAATCTCTCCCAGCAGCCTCAGGAGCAGTGGATTAAATCTCCACAATCAACTTGATGTACCCTGTATCTGTGGAATACCTGAATAGACAACGAATCATCCCAAATTGAGGGGGTGGACTTTGGGAGCAATGATTATATATATATATATATATATATATATATATATATATATATATATATATATATATAAAAGTTATATATATATATATAAAAGTTATATATTTATATATATAGTTATATATATATATAAAAAGTTATATATATATATATATATATAACTTTTTCTCTTTTTGTGAGTGTATGTGTATGCTTCTGTATGTGATTTTGTCTGTAATACTTTGCTTTTACCATTTGTCCTAAGGTTCTGTCTGTCCGTTTTTTGTTTGTTTATTTTTTGCGCTGGCCTCTCACTGTTGTGGCCTCTCCCGTTGCGGAGCACAGGTTCCGGACGCGCAGGCTCAGCGGCCATGGCTCATGGGCCCAGCCGCTCCGCGGCATGTGGGATCCTTCCAGACCAGGGCACGAACCGGTGTCCCCTGCATTGGCAGGCGGACTCTCAACCACTGCGTCACCAGGGAAACCCCTGTCTGTTTTTTTTAGTATAGTTTATAGAGCCTGTTATCATTGGTAGATTTGTTCTTGGGTTTGGTTGCTCTTTTCTTTATTTCTTTTTTTTTTTAATTACTTAATTTTTAAATTGTTAATAATTATTTTTAATTTTAAAAAATTTATTTTCTTTTCTTTCCTATATTTCTTTCCTTTTTTCCTTTTTTTCTTTCTTTCTTTCTTTCTTTCTTTCTTTCTTTCTTTCTTTCTTTCTTTCTTTCTTTCTTTCTTCCTTTCTTTCTTTCATCTTTCTCCTTTTATTCTGAGCTGTGTGGATGACAGGGTCTTGGTGCTCCAGCTGGATGTGAGGCCTGTGCCTCTGAGGTGGGAGAGCCGAGTTCAGAACTTTGGTCCACCAGAGGCCTCCCAGTTCCACATAATATCAAATGGTGAAAATCTCCCAGAGTTCTCCATCTCAATGCCAAGACCCAGCTCCACTCAACGACAAACAAACTACAGTGATGTACATCCTATGCCAAACAACTAGCAAGACAGGAACACAATTAGCACCCATTAGCAGACAGGCTGTCTAAAATCATAATAAGGTCATACACACCCCAAAACACACCAGCAAACGCAGACCTGCCCACCTGAAAGACAAGATCCAGCCTCATCCATCAGAAAACAGGCACTAGTCCCCTCCACCAGGAAGCCTACACAACCCACTGAACCAAACTTACCCACTGGGGGCAGACACGAAAACAATGGGAACTCTGAACCTGCAACCTGCAAAAAGGAGACCCCAGACACAGTAAGTTAAGCAAAATAAGACAGAGAACCACACAGCAGATGAAGGAGCAAGGTAAAAACCCACCAGACTGAACAAATAGGCAGCCTACTTGAAAAAGAATTCAGAATAATGATAGTAAAGATGATCCAAAATCTTGGAAATAGAATGGAGAAAATACAAGAAACATTTCGCAAGGACTTAGAAGAACTAAAGAGCAAACAAACAATGATGAACAACACAATAATTGAAATTAAAAATTCTTTAGAAGGAATCAGAAGCAGAATAACTGAGGCAGAAGAACTGATAAGTAACCTGGAAGATAAAAGGGTGGAAATAACTACTGCAGAGCAGAATAAAGAAAAAAGAATGAAAAGAATGGAGGACAGTCTCAGAGACCTCTTAGACAACACTAAACACACCAACATTCAAATTATATGGGTCCCAGAAGAAGAAGAGAGAAAGAAAGGGACTGAGAAAATATTTGAAGAGATTATAGTTGAAAACTTCCTTAATATGGGAAATGAAATAGTTAATTAAGTCCAGGAAGCACAGAGAGTCCCATACAGGATAAATCCAAGGAGAAACATGCCAAGTCACATATTGATCAAACTATCAAAAATTAAGTACAAAGAAAAAATATTAAAAGCAGCAAGGGAAAAACAACAACATATACAGGGATCCCCATAAGGTTACCAGCTGATATTTCAGAAGAAACTCTGCAAGCCAGAATGGAGGGACAGGACATATTTAAAGTGATGAAAGTGAAAAACCAACAACCAATATTACTCTACCCAGTAAAGATTTCATTCAGACTTGTCGGAGAAATTAAAACCTTTACAGACAAGCAAAAGCTAAGGGAATTCAGCACCGCCAAATAAGCTTTACAACAAATGCCAAAGGAACTTCTCTAGGCGGGAAACAAAAGAGAAGGAAAAGACCTACAATTACAAACCCCCAAAATTTAGAAAATGGTAATAGGAACAAACATATCAATAATTACCTTAAATATAAGTGGATTAAATGCTCCAACCAAAAGACATACACTGGCTGAATGTATAAAAAAACAAGACCTCTACATATGCTGTCTACAAGAGACCCACTTGAGACCTATGGACACATACAGACTGAGAGTGAGGGGATGGAAAAAGATATTCCATGCAAATGGAAATCAAAAGAAAGCTGGAGTAGCATTTCTCATATCAGACAAAATAGATTTTAAAACAAAGCCTATTACATGAGACAAAGAAGGACACTACATAATGATCAAGCGATCAATCCAAGAAGAAGATATAGCAATTGTAAATATTTATGCACTCAACATAGGAGCACCTCAATACATAAGGCAAATACTAACAGCCATAAAAGGGGAAATCGACAGTAACACAATCATAGTAGTGGAATTTAACACCCCACTTTCACCAATGGACAGATCATCCAAAATGTAAATAAATAAGGAAACACAAGTTTTAAATGATACATTAAACAAGATGGAGTTAGTTGATATTTATAGGGCATTCCATCCAAAAACAACAGAACAAACTTTCTTCTCAAGTGCTCATTGAACACTCTCAAGAATATATCATATCTTAGGTCACAAATCAAGCCTTGATAAATTTAAGAAAATTGAAATTGTATCAAGTATCTTTTTTGACCACAGCACTGTAAGACTAGATATCAATTACAGGAAAAAAAAATCTGTAAAAAATACAAACACATGGAGGCTCACAATACACTACTTAATTACCAAGAGATCACTGAAGAAATCAAAGTGGAAATAAAAAAAAAAAATACCTAGAAGCAAATGACAAGGAAAACACTACGTCCCAAAACCTATAGGGTGCATAGGTTCTAAGAGGGAAGTTTATAGCAATACAATCCTACCTTAAGAATAAGAAACATCTCAAATAAAAAACTAACCTTACATCTATAGTAATTAGAGAAACAAGAACAAAAAAACCACAAAGTTAGCAGAAGGAAAGAAATCATAAAGATCAGATCAGAAATAAATGAAAAAGAAATGAAGGAAACAATAGCAAAGATCAATAAAACTAAAAGCTGGTTCTTTGGGAAGACAAACAAAATTGGTAAACCATTAGCCAGACTCATCAAGAAAAAAAGAGAGAAGACTCAGATTAATAGAATTAAAATGAAAAAGGAGAAGAATTGACACTGCACAAATGAAAAGGATCCTGAGAGACTGCTACAAGCAACTCTACACCAATAAAATGGATAACCTGGAAGAAATGGACAAATCCTTACAAAAGCACAACCTTCTGAGACTGAACCAGGAAGAAATAAAAAATATAAGCAGACCAATCAGAAGCACTGAAATTTAAACTGTGATTAAAAATCTTCCAAAAAACAAAAGCCCATAACAAGATGGCTTCACAGGTGAATTCTATCAAAGATTTAGAGAAGTGCTAACACTTATCCTTCTCAAACTCTTCCAAAATATAGCAGAGGGAGGAACACTCCCCAGCTCATTCTACGAGACCATGAACACCCTGATACCAAAACCAGAAAAGAAAGAATACTCTAGACCAATATCACTGATGAACATAGATGCAAAAATCCTCAACAAAATACTAGCAAGCAGAATCCAACAGCACACTAAAAGTATCATACATCATGATCAAGTGGGGTTTATTCCAGGAATGCAAGGATTCTTCAATATACACAAATCAATCAATGTGATAAACCATATTAACAAACTGAAGGAGAAAAACCATCTGATCATCTCAGTAGATGCAGAAAAAGCTTTCAAAAAAATTCAACACCCATTTATGATAAAAACCCTCCAGAAAGTAGGCATAGAGGGAACTTAACTCAACATAATAAAGGCCATATATGACGAACCCACAGCTGACATTGTCCTCAGTGGTGAAAAATTGAAACCATTTCTACTAAGATCAGGAAAAAGACAAGGTTGCCCACTCTTATTAAACATAGTTTTGGCAGTTTTAGCCACAGCAATCAGAGTAGAAAAGGAAATAAAAGGAATCCAAATCGGAAAAGAAGAAGTAAAGCTGTCACTGTTTGCAGATGACATGATACTATACATAGAGAATCCTAAAGATGCTACCAGAAAACTACTGGAGCTAATCACTAAATTTGGTAAAGTAGCAGGATATGAAATTAATGCACAGAAATCTCTTGCATTCCTATATGCAAATGATGAAAAATCTGAAAGTGAAATTAAGGAAACACTCCTATTTACCATTAAACAAAAATAATAAAATACCTAGGAATAAAACTACCTAAGGAGACAGAAGATGTGTATGCAGAAAACTATGACACTGATGAAAGAAATTAAAGATGTTACAAACAGATGGAGAGATATATCATGTTCTTGGATTTGAAGAATCAACATTGTGAAAATGACTCTACTACCCAAAGCAATCTACAGATTCAATGCAATCCCTATCAAAATACCACTGGCAATTTTCACAGAACTATACCAAAAACTTTCACAATTTGTATGGAAACAAAAAGGACCCCGAATATCTAAAGCAATCTTGAGAAAGAAAAACGGAGCTGGAGGTATCTGGCTCCCTGACTTCAGACTATACTACAAATCTACATTAATCAACAGTATGGTACTGGCACAAAAACAGAAATATAGATCAGTGGAATAGGTCAGAAATACCAGAGATAAACCCACGCATATATGGTCACCATATTATTTTTGGGGGGAGCTGTACGCGGGTCTCTCACTTTTGTGGCCTCTCCTGTTGCAGAGCACAGGCTCCAGACGTGCAGGCTCAGCGGCCATGGCTGACGTGCCCAGCCGCTCTGCGGCATGTGGGATCTTCCCGGACCGGGGCATAAACCCATGTACCCTGCATCAGCAGGCGGACTCTCAACCACTGCGCCACCTGGGAAGCTCTGGTCACCTTAGTTTTGATAAAGGAGGCAAGAATATACAATGGAGAAAAGACAGCCTCTTCAATAAGTGGTGCTGGGAAAACTGGACAGCTACATGTAAAAGAATGAAATTAGATCACTCCCTAACACCATACAAAAAATAAACTCAAAATGGGTTAAAGACCTAACTGTAAGGCCAGAAACTATCAAACACTTAGAGGAAAACATAGGCAGAACACTCTATGACATAAATCAGAGCAAGATCCTTTTGACCCACCTCCTCGAGAAATGGAAATAAAAATAAACAAATGGGATCTAATGAAACTTAAAAGGTTTTGCACAGCAAAGGAAACCATAAACAATACCAAAAGACAATCCTCAAAGTGGGAGAAAATATTTGAAAACGAAGCAACTGAGAAAATTTAATCTCCAAAATTTACAAGCAGCTCAATATCAAAAAAACAAACAACCCAATCCAAAACTGGGCAGAGACCTAAATAGATATTTCTCCAAAGAAGATATACAGATCATCAATGAACCCATGAAACAATGCTCAACATCATTAATCATTAGAGAAATGCAAGTGAAAACTACAGTGAGATATCACCTCACACCAGTCAGAATGGTCATCATCAAAAAATCTACCAACAATAAATGCTGGAGAGGGTGTGGAGAAAAGGGAACCCTCTTGCACTGTTTGTGGGAATGTAAATTGGTACAGCCATATGGAGAACAGTATGGAGGTTCCTTAAAAAACTAAAAATAGAACTACAATACAACACAGCAATCCCATTACTGGGAATATAACCTGAGAAACCATAATTCAAAAAGAGTCATGTACCAAAATGTTCATTTCAGCTCTATTTACAATAGCCAGGACATGGAAGCAACCTAAGTGTCCATCGACAGATGATTGTAGAAAGAAGAGGGGGCACATATATACAATGGAATATTACTCAGCCATAAAAAGAAATGAAATTGAGTTATTTGTAGTGATGTGGATGGACCTACTGTCTGTCATACAGAGTCAAGTAAGTCAGAAAGAGAAAAACAAATATCGTATGCTAACACATATATATGGAATCTAAAAACAAACAAACAAAAAATGGTCATGAAGAACCTAGGGGCA
Organism: Pseudorca crassidens; assembly: GCF_039906515.1. Classification (NCBI taxonomy): domain Eukaryota; kingdom Metazoa; phylum Chordata; class Mammalia; order Artiodactyla; family Delphinidae; genus Pseudorca; species Pseudorca crassidens. The sequence continues at coordinate 113,004,631 of NC_090300.1, read as the reverse complement.
GGACGGGAATAAAGACTCAGACCTACTAGAGAATGGACTTGAGGACACGGGGAGTGGGAAGGGTAAGCTGGGACAAAGTGAGAGAATAGCATGGACATATATACACTACCAAAAGTGAAACCAATAGCTAGTGGGAAGAAGCATCATAGCACAGGGAGATCAGCTCAGTGCTTTGTCACCACCTAGAGCGGTGGGATAGGGAGGGTGGGAGGGAGGGAGACGCAAGAGGGAAGAGATATGGGGATATAAGTATATGAATAGCTGATTCACTTTGTTATAAAGCAGAAACTAACACACCCTTGTAAAGCAATTATATTCCAATAAAGATGTAAAAAAAATAAATTAATTAAATTAAATTAAATTGAATTCTCCTAGATATGACTCCTTAAATAGAAACAACGGAACTTTTCCTCAATGTGAAACATTCAATCTGAAGTTCAAAGTCTACTGCTTTTTTCCTTCTCATCCTTCTGTCTGAGATGACATTATAAGATCAGGCAGATGGGTCTGGTCTCTGGAAAGTCAACAAATTTACAAACTTACATCACCAGAGCTAAACACAAGGTTGTTTATAATTCTTATCTCTCCTCACCTCACTGCACAATCAAGCACTGAAAAAATCTTATCCTCATCTTATCATCAAATTTTACCTTCCATTCTGCATCTCCTGGCAGCACATGCTTACACAGTCTGAATACCTGTCAAATCAGCAAGCTATCTCTCCCAAGTTATTTTTGGGTGCTACCCATGGTAGCACATGAAAATATGGTCACTCTCTTCTCTCCTTAGGGAAATACCAGAAAGTCAGTAGTGCTTCCTCAGAGGGATGAATTGCCACTCTGTCACAATTAAGGGCTCTACAAAAGTATGGGAAAACAGAAGCTTATGATTTCAGTCAGAAAACTTTTAACTCTGGTTTAGTAAAGATAAGGGTGAGAAGACAAATGGTCAATATGCATAAAATATTTTATACTGTAGAAGAACACGGCTTCTTTGCTAAAAAACAGCATAATAACATCAAGATGAGTAATCTGAAGAAAGATTAAAGTACATTCAAGACAAACAAAAATTTTGCTAGATAAAATGTGTAGGAATAGCAAATTCATGGCAAATGTGGACAGGAAATTTCTTTGTACATAAAAGAATTGGAATAAAACTATGAATAATAGGGCAATAATCTTTTAACTATTATAATATGTAACAAACCTAAACCTTAAGGTTACACCCAAGGAGGCTAACGAAGCTCCATCACCCTGCTTCTTAGGAGAACTCTAAGAAATAGTTACTGAAAACCCGGCCTCTGTTCACTGGTGCTGAATAGAAACGTGGAAACAGAGTTTTGGAGGAGCAGAAAAGAGTAGCTTTATTACCTTGCCAAGCAAAGGAGGCCACAGCAGGCTAACACCCTCAAGACTGTGCCTCCCTTCCTGGGAAATAAGAAGGGGTCTTATAGTTTCACGGTGGAAAATAGAGCTGTAGGTAAGGATCCAGGCTGATATAGTCTTGCATTCTTCTTTCCTCCAAGAGACACTGAGATCATTAGGGCTGGCATTAGGTGGTTCCGGAACAGGTTCTGGTGGTCCTCAAGGTTATCGTTCCATGACCTTCTTTCTGGAATGAAGAATGCTAGCAAAGGAAATGAGTGTTAAGAAGTGTTGTCTTGGAGACGTAAATATCAGGTGCATAGTACAACTTTAACTAGAGGGCAATCATTTTCAGAGTGCAGTTAAGCAAGAAAGGGTGGGGGGGGAACATCTATAGGAAACCAGTTGAATGGGTGGAAAGAATACCAGTTGAATGGGTTGAATAAGGGCTAACATAATGAGGGTAGTTTCTGCTACGGCAATACTATTTGCAGCTTCAAGAACCATATTTAGATCAGACTCAATTGTTACAACTCCATGATCCAGCCATGTGAGGAGATGCTAAATTATATTTATCAGTTTATAAACATAAGGATTAAAAAAGAATCGATTTCAAGTCCAAACATTTGTGAACTCAACATGGAATGTTAGAAGCAGAGGCAAACAAGGCCTGGAAGAATAATAAAGAAACAAAATTAAACACTGCCTTAAAACAGCAGGTGATACACTTATAAACTCACTAGATCCATGTATTACTTCTTTATTGATGCTGTAACAAATTAAAGTACTACAAATTTAGTGAACTAAAACATCACAAATGTATTCTCTTACTGTTCTATAGGTCAGAAGTACCAAATTGGTTTTATTGGGGTAAAATCCAAGGGTCAACAAGGTTGGTTTGTTCTGGAGGATTTAATTAGAGAAGCTGTTTCCTTGCTTTTTTTACCTTCTAGTCACTCTCTGTAGTGACTTTTTTTTACCTTCTAGTCACTCTCTTGTAGTCCCATCTTCCATCTTCGAAGTGCATCAGTCCAATCTCTGTTTCTGACATTGCATACTTTCACCTCTGACTCTGATGCTCTTGCCTCGCTCCAAAATGGACCTTTGTGATTACATCAGTAATAGATTATCTCCCTATTTCAAGATGTTTGCCTTAATCACATTTGCAAAGTCCTTTTCATGCCATATTAGATAACACTCACAGGTTCACGGGATTATGATGTGCACATATTTTGTGACCAATTTTCCACTGCCTGCAAAACCCCAGTATATAGAACAAGCATATATACACTAGCAGATACTCAAGTTCATATAATTTAATAACTTGTTGAAATTTCAGAATTTAATTATATTACTTACTAGGCCATTGCATTGAACCTGACTTTTTGAGGAAAAAATGCATACATATTTTCAAAATTTCAAGGTTAGAAAATGGCATTAATCATGAAATTCAGAAAGATGGATATATATTTTAGGAGCAAATTATAGTGACCTAGCATACTCCTAGAGTTAGCAGATACATTTTTATATTACACAACCTTGGAAAAGGAGTGGGGAAGCTTTTATTTATGTCTTTTTGTTTTTTTCAATGAATTTCAAGTTTAAGGGGTCAGGAATTATCAGGATAAAGTCAGGCACCACAAGTGAAAATAGGCAGATTTTTCTCTATTATTTGCTAATGAATTCCTAAAAACTCTTCGAGAACAAACTGAAGAGAAAGCCATAGGGAAAATACTTCAGAGAATTCATCTGGGTTATCAACAGAATAGCTGATGAGGTCAAATTTTGGTTCACCATGAGGACACAGAAAGGACACTACCGATTCTCTCATAGCCAGTGTTTTTTTCAGATAGTTTAATAGAGGTGAATCGAGCTTGAATTAATTATTGCCAAGTTCTTTAGAAAAATGCTGTATTCATAATTTAATAGTATAAGGTTAGCAAATTCCTGAAAGAAGGAAGAAACATGCAAATAAAATAAAATCAACACCAAACTTTTTCTGTGTGACTACTTTGATATCCATTATCAGTTGACACTACAGAGCAACATAAAAATAACAAGAACGGCAAAAACAAGTCCTCATAAGACCACAGTGGCATAAACAATAAATTGTCTACTTATCTGGTGCAGTTATCTAGGTGCTAGTCTTAGCTGTGATTGAACAATGTGTCTGGCTGTCAGTGGATCTAAGCTGGGACAACTGGGGCAGCTTGACTCTGATATTTTCTACCTTGCCCTCCAGCAGACTAGACTGAGTGTGTTCTCAAGGTGACTGCAGAAGCACAAGAGAGCAAGCAGGAACATGCAAGTACTCTCCCAAGACTTTACTGGCATTGAGTCTGCTAATATTCAATTTCCAAAGCAAGTCTCAAGATTAAACCTGGAGTCAGAGTGAGAGAATGCAACGAAGTTACAGGTCACTATTTCAGTTAACATAGGATATCTCAAATCCAAAAATAATTGATTATACAAATTTGAATATTTGCTTTAATCAATTCATACAAGTAGGAATTTTTATAAAGCAAATATTCAAGGAAATGTTTTATAAGAACAAGCAAAAGAATAGTCTTTTACTGCTATACAATCTACATAGAATTCCATGATATTTATTTTACTATTAATGCATGACACAAAATTGATAAAAGTAAACTTTTCCCCCATCTCAGTTTAGCAAAGTGTTACCCACATGTTGAATCTAATGACATAGTTTCAAATTTAAAAATTCCCTAATATGTTTGTTAATATTATAATGTCATGTGTATGTTGAGGACATTAAAAAACCTGATAAATGAAAGACTTTTTGCTTGCCTGTTCATTTGAAAACAAAATAAATTAATAAAATATTCATTATTTATTTCATTAAAAATTGAGGTATTGTTGATTATTTTTGTTTTGCAAATGTTTAAGGTTGCTGTGGTTGGTGTATTTAAGTAAAACCTTTCTCAAGGTTTTCAGAACTGCCTATCATGTAAAGTTCAGAGTTTAGTTTTCTGAGGTATTGCATTTCCTTATTTCTTTCTGAAAACCTGTAGTATTTTCTGTGATTTCTCAAAACAAGAGTAATATGGACCATGCATAATACTGAGCCCCATTACTGGCAGTATTTACAGGCAGTATCTCATTGTATAGAAATACGGGCTGGTTTCTGCTTTCTACCCTTTTTCTTTCATTCACCAAATGTATATTAAATATGTGCTTGTTTTAGATTCTGGGCATACGGCAAAGAACAAAACAAAGTCCCTGCTCTTCTGGAGTTGATATTACAGGCTTCTTTCAATCTGTGGCCCTATTTATTTTGTCAGTCTTTATTTTTATTCTAGTTCTGAAATATTTTTCTATGTGTTTACGTATGTGTACCTGTGAATATGTGCACGAGTTTGTGTGTGTGTGTGTGTGCGCATGTATGTATGTTTATCTCTTTCCAAAGCCTAGCCTTAATTCAAAGTATATGTCTTTGAACTTGGTTTAATTAACTAAAATTATTTGATCTGGGTCTTAAATTTTACTTATTTTTCAGATACTACACACTGTTATGTTTGACAAATTGCAAAAAATAAATATTTCAACTTCATGAGTGTGTGTGTGTTTGTATTTATTGCTTTCTCACTTGAATGTTATAATAGTCAGAATCCCTTTGTAAGGTAGGAAAAAGCAAAAACAATTTCACTTTTTTTGTGTGAAAAGCCTCAGTTTAAAATTAATGTATTAGAATATTATGTATTTTCCTCAGGTAATACACTCCTTTTGTCCAGCTTGATATGTTGTATTTTATTGAATAAGGTTCAATAATACATTGCACTCAAGAAGGTTGTATTGTGGTAGAAACATTCTATTTTCAAATGCTTTTGTAATAGAATCTACTCAATTCTTCAAAAAGAAATGAGGAATGCATAGGAAGGGCAAGACCCCACGAAACTAAACTCTAAGGTCTCCATTACATAGTTATCCCTTGAACATTCCTAAAAGCTCAGAGAAGGACTTTATTTAAACATACAGGCTACAGCCACCTTAGATATTTGCAAAATAAGAATAATAAGAGAACTCATACCCATAGAGATGCTGGGAGATTGAATAAGAATATTCTCAATAATCTTTGTAAAAATTCCTTGAGTTCTTTGAAAAATAAAAGAGTACCATTTAAATTTGTGATGCTATTATGAAGGCTTGAGCTTGGGGAGCAGGTAACTGTATTTAGAAGGTAGTCCTTGTGAGTTAGTCCTTGAATTCATTTTTATCATCACAGTCTAAGCACTGGCAACACTTTTCCAAAGTAGTTTCTGTTTTGTGCCAAGGAGCTTTCAAAAGCAAGAAATATTAATTATACGTTTTTGGATATATATATATATATATATATATATATATATATATATATATATATATATATATATATATATATATATATATATATATACTTTTTTTTTTTTTTTCGGTACGCAGACCTCTCACTGTTGCGGCCTCTCCCGTTGTGGAGCACAGGCTCCGGACGTGCAGGCTCAGTGGCCATGGCTCATGGGCCCATCCGCTCCACAGCATGTGGGATCTTCCCAGACTGGGGCACGAACCCGTGTCCCCTGCATCAGCAGGCAGACTCTCAACCACTGTGCCACCAGGGAAGCCCGTTTCTGAATATTTTTAAGGAAAATATATTTAACTATAATGACCCAAAGGACAGATCACAGTCCACTTTATATACATTATCTACCACTGTCAAGAGGGAGATTTTCATACAAATTTCAGGTGAAAGCATGGATAACCAAAAACCATATTTTAACTCAGGTCTTCATATAATCTATTCTATTCCTAGCACAAAAGGACAATAATAAATCAACTGACCAGTATTTTCAGACACAAAATTTAAGGATATTCTCACAGGTCTCTGTAGCATTCTATGATTAGATAGATCATGATCATATTTGGAAAGAGTGAAGTATAAGGCCAATGAGAGAGCAGGTTTGCTATACAAATGAGAGTTAATTGTAACTCTGAAAAACAAGGGAGCGAGAGCTGTTAAAGTCTAAAAATAAAACCTAATAAGTAATAAAAGAATACACATCCCTAAGATATTCATTGTGAAATGTAGGACTAGTCAATTAATTTTGGCTTTCTAAAAATATAAACACTTAAAATAAAAATTTTAGTTAAATTCAAGACTTCCTTAAAAAAAAAAACGAAGTTTTTCACATATTCAGGCATTTAAGCAGTTTTTCTTATTCAATTTTAAATATGCTGCTGTTGACTTTGGAAGTTATTCCATTAAGGAATCTAATATACTTAGAGTTGCAGTAATTATGTTTCTGTCAAAGTGTGCAAAGGATAGTGTTCTGAACAGTGTATTACTTTGCTTCATGCTAAGTGCAAGTCACAGAATGTCCAGCATAGCATCTTCTAGAAATATAGCATTTGTTAGACATAAAATTGATAACAAAAGAGAAATGAATACATATTCTCCTAGGGAATTAGGGCATCTGCAATACAGCCTGAGAGGCAAACAAACATTTTCAAAGCCTGACAAATTTTTTCTGACAAGTATATGATGAAATATAAGAAAGTTTGTCGAGGTCAAAAAGTCAATATCTCCCTCAACAAAACCAAACAGCACAGGAAATTAGATAGACTACCATTAACCTAAATTTATCTGATTAATCTTTGAATTTTGAAATCCAATTTAACAATCTCCTTGTCCCAGAGGTGAATACTCAAGCACAGCTGATGTCAGATCCTAAGAACTCTTACAGTAATTCCTGGACATCATCCTAATCAGTTCAGAACTACTAAGCCTCTCAAGGTCATTCATGTTCTCTTACTAAATGTGGAGAATCTATGAATCTGGGAAAATATAGGTTGATTCGACCCTTTTGAGCTTGATATCTAAGCTGACCTGTGTAATTTCTGTACAGAGCATCGCGATAACGTTGACTCAGTTTACCCATTTGATAAATCTCATGATCTCAGGAATTTTGAGGGCTTATGCTTCATCAATTCATGCAACACTGAAAATGTTACATTTGGACAACTAGGTATTACTGATTACAAAGTTTTGCCAAGCATTCTACATATTAGTCATTTCATGATGTAATTTTTTTTTTTTTTTATGATATGCGGGCCTCTCACTGTTGTGGCCTCTCCCGTTGTGGAGCACAGGCTCCGGACACGCAGGCTCAGCAGCCATGGCTCATGGGCCTAGCCGCTCCACGGCATGTGGGATCTTCCCAGACTGGGACATGAACCTGTGTCCCTTGCATCGGCAGGAGGACTCTCAACCACTGCGCCACCAGGGAAGCGCCATGATGTAATTTTTAAAAAGGACAAATTGCAAAGGATAACAATTTATGTAGCAACATCCCCACCTGTATAGATTGTGAAGTTTAAGCCACTTACACTCTCTTGTGGGTTTTTATAAAATTTTTACCCATATTGAACAATATATCAAATATTACAATTCTTAGTGAAGTAGGACCTTAGCTGTGTTTGTGATCTGCGTATTGTAATTAACATATCAGTGGTTTGAGCTTTATAATAGTCATGTTTTTATATTCTGTTTATTTAGTCAAAATAAAAATCATTAGGGTGCAGTCTTCTTTCTGTGACCTCCCAAGGGCCTTTTTTTTTTGCGGTACGCGGGCCGCACTGCTGTGGCCTCTCCCATTGCGGAGCACAGGCTCCGGACGTGCAGGCTCAGTGGCCATGGCTCACGGGCCCAGCCGCTCCACGGCATGCGGGATCCTCGCAGACCGGGGCACGAACTCGCGTCCCTTGCATCAACAGGCGGACTCTCAACCACTGCGCCACCAGCGAAGCCCCCCAAGGGCCTTTAAGTAGATTGATATTCCTCACATTGGCCAAATTCATTTCTATTGAGGGGATTTTTATCTTTGTGATAATAGACAGTTGCTAAGAATTACTTTTATTCAACTATAATTATTGCTGTTTACCTTCTTCTAGAATAGATATATAAGGACTTGAAATTAATAATCTAAAATGAAGTAAACAGACCATTTTCCAATTAAAATAGTACTATAGCACTCACTGATACACACGAGAGTTTTATAATTATGACCCCAGGCATATATACAAAAAGCAGTGTTTCTGAGTCGTTGGGCACTTGTTTTTCAAAGCCTAGTTTTTAACTATGCTTTTTTTTTCTTTCTTTTTTTTTTAACTTTTATAGGAATTCTCAGATTATTACCCTCACTGCTTCATCAACCTCATTTCTGAAACTGCAATTTTAGTGTGTTAGAAACTCATTCTCCTGTACCTATTCCCCACATTTTCTCCCAATACTTATTCCTCTACTCTTATCTTAGTATTTACTTATATTGACATTTGGTAGACTATATTTTAATTGATATCATGGGTTTAATAAACCAATAAATACTGTTCTTAACATATTATGAAAACTAAAGGCACTAACTTTGAACAACATCACCAAGCAGGAAAACATGATAATTCAGAAGAGTTTTTAGAAACACCTGTCGCTACTTCCAAATTTCCAGTGGTGTAAATAGCCTCTCAGTGGAAACTGATATTATAATACTACTTCTCAGCAGTAGCTCTAGACTAGTGATGTGAGAAAGACATAGAGTATGCAGAAACTACTTGAAGCCACTTTGGGATAAAATAGAAAAAGACCAAATAATAGAAGTCTTCTATTATGGACTTTGAAATACCTTTCAAAAGTATTCTGATATTTTCACTGCTTCTTTATAGATATCTAAAAATTATATATGAATTATTATTTAGAAGTGTGTATAGCAAACAAATATATATGGAATCATACTTCCTATTCTTAATATCAAAGGTGCATTTCCAGAAATATGTTTCTATCTTCCAAAGCTGCTGGTCTGAATATACAATTAAAAACAAATTAGGCCAAAAATTGTAAATATGTTCATTGACAGATGTTAACAAGACATTGTTAACTATTAGACTACAGTACTGTTAACTAGACATTTTGTGGTGATCAAATCATTATGTTGTACAACTGTAACTAATGTAATTTGTCAATTATACCTCAATAAAAAATAAAACAGAAGGCATGTAAAAAATAAAACAAAAACACAATTTAGGAAACTAAAGGTTTACCTCATGAAACACTCTAATTTTGCCAGCAGAAATACTAGCAACTTTGAACAGAACTGTAAATTATTTATTTACCATTTGACTATTCACTTTAACATATGAGTTACCTTCAATACCACTGTCAGTTCATATATACTCCATTACCTATTCTGCCCTACTATATCTCCTTATCCTGCTTCATTTAACTTCATATCAACATATATTACATTCCATATATTTATTTTCTGTATCCCTCCAATAGAATCAAAGTTCAAGAAAGCAGGCAATTTGTTGATAATTACTGTGTGTATCATGGTGTCCTGGGAATAATAATATTTGAATGAATGAATAGATTCTTTGGTGGAACCAATTCATTCAGAAGTCAGTATTACAATTATTTCATATTATATTACTTTTGTAAAAAAATGATGGGCTCTTTATCTTAAAAGTTAATTTTTTATGTAAAACTGTTATTTACTGCTAACTTTGAAGATTATTTTCCCTTTCCAAGTCATCAAAGACAATGTTGAAATAATAGGTATGACCCAAATAAAACAGATGGCCAAGCAGCACACACACCTTGCCACCTGGAGTGGCATTCACTAGAGGAAACTTATGGACACAGGATCAGTAGCAGTTAACCCACTCTCTACCATAACAATCTGGCAAATCAAATAGGACTCTGGGAGAGTGATCTCAAACATTGAGATATATGCATCTTAAGTGGCATGATTGGGAAGCATTGGCTTTTCTTGCTGTTGAGAGCATGGGTAAGAATGCAAGAGAAATATGACCTGATAAAAACTTGGTTTTCCCCCATCCTGCATACTCAGTATGTGATTGGTAATAGCAGCACTCTTGTGTTGTGATCAGGGGTTGGTGTCTTGCAGATATTCTGACAAGATAGTGGTAGAATTTGCTACATCTCCTTATCTCTTGGCAAAATTAGAGATAATGTGTAGGGTAGAGGTACCAACATTCGTGTGTCATGGTTGGCAAGGACTAGATGGTTGCCTTGGTGCTTTTTAAGCTACTTGCTCCTTTCCTACAGAGGATGAATTTTAGAGAAATTAATCCTTATCACTCAGTAAAACATAAAATCAGTAGATGTTACTACCCAGGACACAGATAATGCAGGTTGTGAAAGATAGATGAGATTTGAAATAGAGGGAGTCAGAAAATAGAATATGAAATTTTTTTCCAAATATTACAGTCTATGTATGAAAGAAACTTTATAGATACTTTTTCCAAACCTGCATAAGTCTTAACAATTTGCATTAAATTATTAATAATGTGAGGATGAAAAATACTTTTCTAATTTACTACTAATAAAACTTTTTTGATCATCCATGCTGCAGGAAAATATGTTATGTGTCTCTTTTCTCTATAGATAATATAATATCTAATAACATTTTGTCAAAATAGTAAAAAAGTATTTTAGAGATATAGAAAGCTATTAAATAATTCATATATCTTACGTTTATGGATTTTGTGAGGTTTGTGGTATTTATTACCTTTTTACCATTTGTAATTTATGTCACTTCATTTTAAATATTCATATTTATATATACTTTTGTAATTTAAATTTTGTATTTATTTTTCTTAAAGAGAACCTCCCCAAAACTTGTTTTCCCTGTTATTAAAGAGTTTTAAAAATAATGATTTCAGTACATCTATAGCTAAAATTGTTTCCAATTTGCATTTAACAAAACTTCTCTTTGTTAACACGAGTCAAATATCAGTAAACAAGGCCAGATGGACACATTATATTTTATTCAATAACTTTTTAATCTCTCTGTTTTCCAACAGAATGCAATATATCTTAATGCACAGTCACCTTGAAATTGAACCTGTAGTTTCCTATTTTATCTAAGATAAGGAATAAGGCTGTCATATATATCACCTTCAACCTGCCTTGCCTTAGCATAAAGGATAAAGGTTATATCCTCTCGGAAATGAAAATGTCAAATATCAAAGTTAGGTTCAATTATCTCTGAAAAGAGATTTCGATAAATGGGCAATCTATAGTAGTGAAATTCACATAATAGAATTATAAACAGTTCTGGTTTTTAAATCATCACTGAAAAGGCATATAATACTGTATAAATTTCAGAAGAATAACATAGAAAGACAATACATGGAACTCATTAATATGGGAGCAATTTATTCAGAGAATCATCATTTAAAATACATGGACATGTCTTTCCTTCTTTAATATATACTTTCAGTTGAAAATGTAAGTATAAAAATGACTAACTACACAACAATTTGAATTTGAGATTAACAGCAAACTGTCAGTCATTGTTTATCTAAGACTTCTATGACAAACTGTAATCATTTTTCTGTTTTAATATTGAGTTAAGATTTTAGGAAATTAATGGATTTCTAGTTCACTTAAATCAGGTGTCTCCTTTGCTTCCTCTAACGGAGTCCTAGAAAATAAAGAGGTAGTGTCTGATGTCTGTGGGTACTCAATAACATAGTTCCTTTGCTTTATTTGCCTTCCCAAAACATTGCATATTTATAGTGTCATCTTTCAATTAAGACAGTTATTTTGATACTCAGGAATCACTATATATTCAGATTAGCCAAAAAATTACCCTCATAGGGTCCCTGGGTATTTCAACATTTGATGAAAATAAATAGAATGAATAGGGATGTAGGAACTTTTCACCTCATGGATGTCACTGGAACAGTGTGCATTACTTAGAGTACCTGTAGTCTCGAACATCCCCCTGCCTAAGATTAGCTATAATTATGACTGTACTGTTAAGCCTGTTTTTTGTTGTTGTTTTCTTCCTTGATTTAATTGCTTAAGCAACTGTGGAACTTTCAAATTCTTGTGGGGAATGGCTAATGAAGAAACCTTGTATTACTTACCATCTCAAACAGTTCAATTCAATAAATACATTATTGAACACATACTATATCTCTAGACGTGCAGTGAAGATTAAGAAAAAACATTGAGTGGGCATCTCTAGAAGTTTTGACTGTAGCCAAGAAAGTGAAGTATATCATTATTATTAATAAACTATATACAATATTAAAATATGAACACACAATACTAATAATATGAGCATGCACAATATTCATAATGTAGTTAGCATCTGAGTAGATGACAACAACACTTTGAATTATTGGAAAAAATCAGCCTGAGATGGGGGTAAAATAAAAAGAAACAAAAAAGTAAAGAAGTGAACAAAAAGTTGAGACAATATTATGTGCTTCATCTCTTCTGGCTTAATGTTATCATCTAAATTATTATTTTATATATATATAAATATATATATAATTTACATATATCATCTCTGAAATGCCCCTTTTCAAAATGCATATTCAAACATTTAAATGCACTTGCAAGGAAATTAACTAAGATTAAATATTGCTGATTTCCAGTTGCAACTTTCCAGTGGAATAACTAAAGAAGTCACTTGAGTTGATTAGGATACCTATAAATAATATTGCATAAAATGTATTACAAAACTATTTAAACACAGTGCAGCTTATATAAGGTGAGAAAAATATAAATTTCCTAGAAAACATTTCTGAAGCATTGATCACATATACTAACCAAGGAATGCTAAAGACCAATAGAGTTTTCTAAATGAACACACCAGATATCTAATTAAAAATGACATCTTCAAGTCTTTCTTACTTCACAATTTAATGAACAATAAGACAATTTACTCTATTTTAAAGCACATTTATTACCTGAATTTCAAGTACAGCTGGAATAAAGAAGACTATTTAAATTTGTTACTTGTTAAAATATTTACTGTTTTTTTTTTTCTTATGGCACATAAACAATCTTATTTCCCCAAGCAGCATTACTTTATGAAATCAGACAACTTAATATTAAGACAGATTCCTTTTGGATTCCTCAAACTACTAACTGGAACTAATTCTTTACCAAAGATCAGAAGAGTATTAATTACTTGGCAAAAATGGCTAAACTAGAGGATTTCAGTCTTCAGAGATGTCCTGGGAATTAAACCCATGAGAGCATTCCAGGAGCTTCAGTAATATGATTCTCTATCAGAAAACAACCTTAGACATTGAGTACATCAATAATTGCTAACACAAAGTATTCAAGTAAAAATTTTCTATGATGGTATTACTCAAACTGGTCTACAGAGGAGCAGGCTACTTTCACATTTGCAAATTAAATTTCCTACAAACTATTAATCTTATATGTTCATTTTATTCAGAAAAGACTTATGTATAACTCATCTCAGACCCTTTAAATAAGTCATCTATTGCCCTAGAAATAAGGGTGGACTGATTCTTTGGGCATCTCAATTGACCATGATCCTGGAGATTTGGAGGGGTACCATCCTGAACTTTACAGAAAACATACTGTCTTTTCTTCAGTGAGTGTTTGTTGTTCTCCATATTTATTATTGGTGAAAATGTCTATCTCAAATATATCCCACAAAATTCTGTTTTACTTTAGTAATATGATAATTTAAGACATAAAACTTTTAAAGTAATTTTTATAGTTTGAAATAATTTTCCAGAATTTCATTAATATAAGAAAACTTTCAATCATAAAGAAGGGAAAATTATATATCAAAAACTTTCAATCACTACAGTAATGACAGAAAACTCTAACTCAATTACCACAGATAAGAGTTTGTAAACTTTTTAAAAGGGTCAAAGGTATTTTAGATTATTATTTTAGTATAAGGTCAATACACAGTTATGGATTTTCTATTTCCAAGAATATGTGTATTTGAATAAATATTTTCCAATTTAAATAACAGTTCCCATGTGAGTGATTGATAACTGAATTTGTATTTTACTCAAAAACTCAATAAGGGAGGGAGATATAGAAAAAGAAAATAAAAATATGGTAAATCAAAAAAATTTCTGAAACAATATTTCAATTATGTCTCAACCTATTGGTTTAATTTCTCCTTGTAAATTATTGTTATTATTTTATTAATTAAATATACTCCTCTACAAAATATACATCTAATATATTCATCTATAAAACATTAATTTTCCAAATGTAATCTTAAATACATTGCAGGGAAATTTACTGGACTAAGATTTAATACTGGTAGATTCTAGTTCAAGTTTTTAGTTGAAAGACTAAATGAGACACAGGACATGTATCTATTTAGAAAATTCAATAAAATGTCTTATGCAACCATTTAAAATTAGGAAGCATCTACATAGCAACAAACATACTTTCTTAAATATTTCATATATATATTATATATATATATAATATATATATCTATTACTACTTGGATCCTAAAACACTTTGAATCTGTAAGCATCCTTCCTAGCCTCCAAGTAAATTGTGAAGCCCAGGGGAAGGAATATCCAGCAGATGGCTATGTAAACACAGCACTCAGATAGTTGAGTAGTTCCTTTACATTGCCATCTGCCATGTAATCCTCTCAGAGATTGAAATCTTTCAACTATAAAATGTTCTGCCAAGATTTCACAATGCCTATCAGCCCAACTAACAGGTAAGAAGAATTCTGCAATGGATGAAAAGTCTCTAAAACATTTCTTAATATAAATTTTCAGGAAAAATTATTAATATATTTAAAATTAATTAAGTGTGTCACTATGTCAAGCTTTAGTAGAATAACTACATTTACATTTACATAGCCATCTGCTAGTATTTGCATAGTCACACTTCCTGGGTTGCAAAAACTTACTGTACAAGTATCACAGTGTTTCTCAGTACAGTGGCACACCTGTCAATCTGTTCTGGTCTCTAAATATCCAGAAAACAAAGGTAGGGGAGAGGAGAAATCAACTTACAGTTGTCTCAATTTACCAGAATTGATCAACAATTCCAGTCAATGGTAAAACAACATTTTAAATCCCTTATTACAGACTTTTTATTAATTTAAGACACTAAAACTGTTCCTAATATTTGTTTCTACAGCTTTTTTTTTTTTTTTTCGCGGCACGCGGGCCCCTCACTGTTGCGGCCTCTCCCGTTGCAGAGCACAGGCTCCGGACGCGCAGGCTCAGCGGCCATGGCTCACTGGCCCAGCCGCTCCGCGGCATGTGGGATCCTCCCGGACCGGGGCACGAGCCCGTGTCCCCTGCAATGGCAGGCAAACCCTCAACCACTGAAAAAGTGTTTTTGATATCTATTGTACCGTCTACTCAATATACATATAATTCTGTTTCCCTATAATGCAAGTATAAGTGTAAACATATGTCTTCATTTACTCTGTGGAACTTATCCAGGATATGATTTTGACTGTTCTAAAATTGCAAACTCCTAAACAACAGCACTATATTTAAATGTGTGTGTGTGTGTGTGTGTGTGTAAAATGTGAACACTGCCCAATAATCATTTAATATTTATTTCCTGAGAACATAAATGATATAAGGATAAGGAAGGATTTGCAATGGAAATGAGAAAATAGTTTCAACTAGTGCAATGTAGCTAAAGAAGTATTTATAAGTAAATTTAGAGCTTTGATTCCAGTATTTAAAATATAAGATTTCCAGTATTTAAAATATAAGAAAATCAATGTAAAAAGGTGAAATAAAATAGCACATTAAAATCAAAGAAGGTAGGAGGAAGAAAAGGAAAGTAAACTTATAAGAAAAATCTGAGAAATTAAAAAGTTTATTCTTAAAAATAATAAACCCCCAGAAGATTGTCCAAGTTAAAAAAAGAAAAAAAAAACAAAAAACAAAAAAAGAAAGAAAACACAGGCTATCAATATCAGGAATGAAAAAAGAGCCATCAAAATAGAGTCTCATGTTAAAAAGATGGTAAGAATATCTGATAAGCAACTCTGTCCAATAAATTTCACATTTTACATGAAAAGAACTAAGTCCTTAAAATTCCAACTTACCAAAATAGCACATAAAGAAATAGAAAAACTGAATCGTTACATATCTTTTATAAAAATTTTATCTACATCTAAAAACTTTCTGCAAAGCAATTACAGGCACAGAAGGGTCAATTTTTCCTTAACCTTTTAGGACTAAATATTATCAATTTTATACAATCTCTTCTAGATAATAAATAAAAAGAGAGTAGTTTCTACTTTATCTTATGAGACCACGCAAAACTCAGGCCTCATAAATCAAACTTGAAAAAGGACATTACAAAAGAACAAAATTATACGGCAATATCTTCCATAAACTAGCCATAAAAGTTCAGAACAAAATAATTAAAAAATTAAATCCAGACATGTAGAATAATAATAAAAATGAATCAAGGCAATTAATCCCATCAATAGATAAATAAAAAGTCCTAGAGAAATAGAGAGATATTGGATTTATATATTTATGCACTGGAAGATTAAAAATCTCTATTAATCAGGGTTCTCCAGAGAAATAGAAACAATAAGATATATGAATTTATATATGATACATAATATGTATATTTGTATATGTTATACATAATTTGAGAAAGAGAGATTTTAAGGAACTGACTCACATGATTATGGGAATTGGCAAGTCTGAAATCTGCAGAGCAGTTCGGCAGGCTAGAGATCCAAGAAAAGATGATGTCGCACCTCACGTCTGATGGCAGTCTGAAGGGAGAATTTCCTCTTATAAGATTTGATTAGGAGTGTCCAATGGTAATATTTTGCATTTTTCTATTGCACATGACATCATGGACTATCAGTACTCTCTTTAATAATGGAAATAGAGTCATTACTGCATTTAAGTCTAAACAGATTAGAGAACAATTCCAGGGACCCAGAATCAATTCAGAAAACTCATCCTAAGATTCTGTTCCTCTAGTACCACTCTCAGTAACAAGATGTCAACTCACCTCAGATTGTTATGCAGAGTTAATATAAGTCCAAGTAGAATCTCAGAATGTTTTTTAGAAATAATTTGATCCTAAAATTAATGCAGAAAATATAAAAGACCCATAAAAGCCTAACAATCATAAAGAAAAACAAATTTGAGAACTCATGGTATCAGAGATCAATACATAATACAAAGATACAGCAATTAAGACACTATGGTTTTGGCATAAGATAAAGAAACATGTATACAGTGTGTACTCTGGATGTGAGTTTCAATAGAATTGTTTTAGAGATTAGAAGTTGAAAAAAATATGCCATTTAACTTGAACCACATATTTTAACTTGAACCACAGCACTACTAAATAGAAATGAATAATCATGTGTATGAATCAGTTTTCCTTGATATATTGCAAGTATACATACTTGAACATACTTGAACTATTTGAGATTTGAAAACCAGACGTTGATAGCATATGTGATGCATATAACATTTCTAACAAAAGTGAAGCAGAAACTACTTTAAATGTATAGACCTAGAAGGGTAGCAATACATTTATTTGATGATAACCTTGTAATTAAGTCAAAATAATATCAAGATTTATTTGCTTATTTATCTCAACTTTTTGGAATATCAGAATTAGAATATTCACGGTAGAAAATTTCAAAAATATATTTGACCATATCTAAATTATAAAAAAGATTAGTTTTATTAATTAAAATTCCAATGCAATTTATAAATGTTTATATATTTATAAACCAATGTTTTTTCTCTGATTCACTGTAATTAATAATACTTTACTAAGAAAGCTTGAGAGAAATTTGGCTTTTGGAATGCTTTATTTTGGCATACTTTTTTTTCACTAAAGTTTTTTTTAGACCAGTTTTAGGTTTACAGCAAAATTGAGAGGGAGGGACAGAAATTTCCCATATACTCCCTGCCCCTGAACATACATAACCTCCCCTACTATCAGCTTCACTCACCAGAGTTAGTAGACTGTTTTTTTCAGCAAAGACATTGACACATCATAATCACTCAAAGCTCATAGTTTACCTTAGGGTTAACTCCTCATGCTGTACATTCTATGAGTTTGGACAAATGTATAATGACATATATCCATCACTATAATAACATAAAGAGTATTTTCACTGCCCTAAAAATCCTGTATGCTCTGCTGATTTATCTCTCCCTTCCCCTTACATATCTTTAAAATTCCCTGTTCTTCTTTAATTATTGTCTTTATTTCCCTTATTGAAACGGCTTTGTTTAAATGAGCTCTACTACAACTAATAAGGGCTAAAACAATCAAATACTTTGCACTTTATCCTGAAAATGTGCATGGAACTTTCATAATATGAGTTCAAATAATCCTCAGATAGGCTACACATTTTATTAAATATTTATTAGAACACTTCGACCTACTGTTTACTTTTCCTTATTTATTTGTATAAACATTTTTGCTGCATTAGTATAAATTTAAAAATTTTGTAATCATTACAAATACTGTTTCGTTTATTTGATATTTTTCTTAAAATTAGAGTGTAATATAATTTTCAAAATTTTGTTTTTTAGGAAAAATAAAGATTCTAATTAAACTTAAACAAGAAAAATATGATTTTGGAATACATACATTAGATATTTATTTTTTGCTAAACATATTATAATAAAATTATAAAAAAGTTTTAGAATAAAAAGCTAATGTTCAGCATTATACCCAAATTACTTACAATTGAAGATAAACAAAAAGAAAATATCAAGTGCCCATAAAACAAGTTGAAATAACAGTGTCAAAATAAAATTTTAAAAAAAATATATGTTCTGGAGGAAGCTAAAAGAGATTATTATAACTGAGTTAGGAAAAATTATAGGAGGTGACAAACTGTGATTAAACAGATAATGAGCATTTGGAAAGGGATTTCATAGAAGAGGAAAATGGGAAGGTATAAACATTTTAGAAAAATGAAGAACAGAAAGAGAAAAAGTCAGTTTGATCTAGGTCACAATGGAAGTTAAAACTGGATCAATATTATGTAGCCATCTAGAATGGGGATTGAGGTGTGCATAGTCCAACTTTTAAAATTTCAAATAAATTCAGTGAGCAATGCAGTACTGGTACATACATTTCAGTGAAGAAAATATAATCAGAAATCTACGTTAAAAGCAAAAGGTAGCAGCATTGAGAATAAAAGACAGGAGTACGGAGAAAAAAGATATCAGGAAAATAGTAAGAGGCTATATTATCCCTATTCTGGTAAGACATAAGGAAATCTAAATCAGAGGTGACAAAGAGAATGGATGGAATTTATTGATCAGTTTGAAAAATATTGCTTATGAAGGACTTAAAAATTTTAAAACTGTGTGAATGTAGATAATGAGCAAAAAATATGAGTCAAAAGTATCTCATACATTTTGAACTTTTCTGATTAGGATAATGGCTGTATACTTTCTAGGGAGTCTAATTAGATATTTTCCCAGTTGAAGTAGGCAAAACTGTTATTATCCTACACTGCTTAGTTATTTTAATTATTACTGTTACAATCTCCGAATACTGAACTACAAAGTGAATATAAAACTGCATGAAATATCTATATCATTTTCCACATATGATTGTAAAAAAAAAGAATGAATAACAAGGTGACATGGAAAAACATTATAAAGGTAACAAAAATAAGTCCTCACCTTATTCTAACAATCAAAATAAATCCTATGATTAAACATTTAATTGTAATATAAAATTAAACTTCAAACTATTACAGAAAACTGTAATAAAAGGAATGACATTTGACATAATGATGAATCAACATTGATATGAAAGTATTTTTTAAAGAAAGAAGTAGGTAAACCAATCAGATCTTTTCTTCATGTTACACATCAGTAAACCTGAACCTTTTTTGAATTAGTATGAGCTTTGGACATGTAATGCCATGGGATACATAACAAAGAAGAATAACAATTATGAATAGATGAAACTGCATATAATTTAAGTTTCTAAATATTGAAAATATAATTAAAATACATCCAATAAAATAAAAAAATATTTTAATCAAATTAAGATAAAAGATTGATATGTTTAATACAATGGGTACATACAAATAAATTAGAAAAAGCATTTTGGCAAAAGACATGAACAGCCTATTCACTAAAAAAAAATATAGATGAGTAAAAATATTTGAAATATATTCAAAATACTAAAAGAAAAATAGTAATGCAAGTTTGCTCATTAGGAAATCTTTTGCAACTGATAGTTAAAACCATACATATTGCACAAAACAGGCATTCTTGTGTTTTTCTGTCAGAATAAAACATTTCATAAAAGTATTTCCTCTTTTATAATAAAAATTAGAAATCTCCAAAATTTTCAACAAGATTTTATAGCACATATCTTGAGTATTAAAAAATATCTTGAGTCTATACTTAAAATTTTAAGTGAAGAATATATTTGCTTATGGAATGCTCTTTGCCAAGCCAAAAAATATAGATAGAGAAAAAAGTAATAGTAATGGAAATATTCAAACGTCATATCTAAGTACTGGAATTATGGTAAATCATATTGTATCTTGCTGTTATTGTAATTCTTGCGTTGTTCTTTACCAGATTTACTAAGAACAGTATACCAGTTTGTCAGCTATTTTTGAAAATAATTTCATTTGATTTTCATAAATTTCATGCATGATATATATCATTCCCTATTTTGAAAATGAGGAACAGAAAGATTGAAAAATATTTTAATCTGACATTTATCTAGCTTCAAAACCCATGCCTTTTCTACTCTTCATCTCTGGTGCTTTTTTCTTTCCTTTATTTACCAGATATTCCTTACTGGTTCTATTAAAATACATAACTGTCTTTTGAATAACAAGCACCTACCAAGTGTTTCAAATGGTCCTAAATTTGGGGCTTCCCTGGTGGCGCAGTGATTGACAGTCCGCCTGCTGATGCAGGGGACACGGGTTCGTGCCCCGGTCCGGGAAGATCCCACATGCTGCAGAGCGGCTGGGCCCGTGAGCCATGGCCGCTGAGCCTGCACGTCTGGAGCCTGTGCTCCACAACAGTGAGAGGTCCGCGTACTGCAAAAAAAAAAAAAAAAAAAAAAAAAAAAAATAGTCCTAAACTCTCAGCATATAGCAGTAAACAAAGAGATGCAAATGAACAAATAAAAGAATAATAAAAAAAAAAAACACTTGAAAAAGGAAGTAAATGGAATGAAAAGGGACTCAGTGAGGAAGACAAGTGTTTGGAATGATGATGATGATGATGATTTATGAAAGTAAGTATCTAAAATAATAAAAAAATTGAAGAAATAAATGAGGGAACTTTTCTCACTAATGAGTTGCTATGGGCTCCTTTTGACTTACCTCCACATTCTTTCACTGATTAAAAAACAGCAGGAGTTAAACAGGATTATAATTGATCATTTCTTTAATAGCTCTTTGGCATAGAGCAGATGCTCACTGAACTGGATGCAAATATTTCGATTTTATTGATTCTGTAAGCAAATGTTATCATGTCCCATCAAAGAAAACGTTTCCATTGTGATAAAAAAATAATAATTTTAATGAGAAAGACCTCCCTACAATGAGCTAATACTAAATAAGTATGAGCCTTTCAAGAGAGAAAAAAAAAAAAGTGTGATACAGAAAGCAGAAAAAGGGAGGAGGAGAAAGGATTGTTTACCTGCTAAGGACATTTTAATAAAATGACAATCAAACAGATAAAAAATAAAAAAAATTATGCCTACAAACCTGAGCTGCTGTGGAAGATGATACTTCACTGTCCAGAGCCAGGGTGGTCATTGCTGCAGTGTAAACAACCCTAAAATGTTAAAATCTTATTTGTATTGAATTTTCCTTGAGATCTGTCTTTGCAGAGAAAAAAAAAACATAGGTAGGTAAGATCCATATGTACCCAGTGGCAGTCTAAATGACTGCCCCTGAGCACAGGTACCCTCAGAATTTCTGCAGATGTTATGAAAATGTTCAAACACACAGCAAGAGGTCAGTATCAAGCAGTACATCAAGAAAACATGCCAACAAAATACAAAGATTTTGATGAACTTAGTTCCAATCATTGAACTTAGAATAAGCATATGTCAACCAGTAAAAATGACTTTGATTAATTAACATCATGGACCTTGTCCTAAAAACATTCTGATCTAAAATCAATCACTTTGATTACAGGGAAGGAACTTTGAATCCAAGCAGGTGAAAAGATTCAGATAAGGAATTTTGAAACTCAACATGAGACCCGCATTTATCTTAACTCCATGGTTTCCAAGAATTAGGATTCCAATACACTTCATAGCCTAGGATGAAGACTACCCTCTTTATACATAGTCCTGCTTTGCTTTGACCCAATCGAAACACTGCTTCATTTCAATTTTACCTAAACCCCCCTTTTTCCCAAATCCAAACTCTTGTTTATTCCTTTGTTTGGTTAGAGGCTGCACTTTTGTTTGTGTCTCTCCCTTGTCTAAGCAAGAATTCAATCCAGTTTTTGTTTTTAAGAGTGGGTTGACTTATGAATTGACAGTTTTAAGAGTCTATGTAGATATTAACTTGGAAATCTTTGCCAAATAGAACCTTGGGACTTCCTACATGACAGTATATATTCTAGAAGCCTTTTTTATTCATGGTTCAACTTCCCTTTGTCCCTTCATGTCAAATAATTTGAATACCAATCAATATTTACACCTCCAAATACTAAATTTAGCAGAACTAATTTTGTTCACTGAGAATTAAGAAGACACTTTTGAGATTATTTCTCTGATTTGGGTCTTTAGGGATCTCAATAGATGAGCCTGTGCTTTTTATCTTCCTTTATGTTCATTTTATACGATTAATTATCTTTTTGTTCTATTTTTTTGTCCTGATTGTCATAATCTTAATAAGCCTTAGACAATACCACTAAATCTATATCACCATTCTGCTATTCTCAGTGATATAGCAGGTATATGGGTTTTGTGAGAGTAGCATGTACTGTCTGAGGCAACCACTTTGCCCTGAGTCCATGTGGGCAATTCTATTCTGACTGCCTAAAAGAGAGACAATTAGTGTGACTAACATAGGAAATCTTTGTTTCCATATTTCAGTGGTTAATATAGTTAGGGTTATTTCTTGGTTTTTATGGAATTGTCAAGAGCCTAAGACACTCTTCTAGTGTCAACTGCCACTAGAAACTGGCTACAGTGACTCTCAACTTTGTGTAACAAAATTTTCTGCAACTAAGCTTTCTCCCCTTCTTTCAAAGGAAATATAATTAGCCTTTTACAGATCTTCCTCGACTTACAATAAGGTGACCTCTTGATAAAACCATCCAAAGTTGAAAATACCCTAGGTCAAAAATGCATTTATTACATCTAACCTATCAAATATCATAGCTTAGCCTAGCCTACCACAGACATGCAGAGAACACTTATATTAGTCTGCAGTTGGGCAAAGGCATCTAACACAAAGCTTATTTTATAATAAAGTGTTAAACACTTTATGTAATTTATTGAATGTTGTACTGAAAGTGACAGAATAGTCATATGGATACAGAATGATTGTAAGTGTATTGGTTGCTTACCCTTGTGATTGCCAGAGATGCAGCTCAGCTGCTTCTGTCAAGCATCAAGAAAAAGTATTCAACTGCAAATCCATAGCCCAGGAAAAGATCAAAATTCAAGATTCAAAGTACAATTTCTACTGAATTCATATTGCTTTCACACTGTCATGAAGTCCAAAAACTATAAGTCAACTCGTCTTAAGTTGGGGATGGTCTATACAGTGGGCTTTGACTTTTTGCAAATCTGTTTATAACAAGCTTCCTCTGTTACTCTTTCTCTTTGGAAATTTGGAGAGTAATTGCTTATAAGAAATATATATGTCATCATGTGCCCATATAGCAATATCTAGTCAAGATAATTTTACCCAACATAAAATAATCTTTCACATTATAAAAATCTCTTAAAATATTCAGATTATGTGCTAATTTATATATAGTAGCTATTAAGCATTTCCCTAAATTTTATTTTATTTAAAAAGAATTTTTCCTTCTAGTTTTATTGAGATATAATTGATGTAGAGAAGTGCATGTGTTTAAGGTATGCAACATAGTGATTTGATTTACGTGCAACATGAAATTATTACCACAGTAAGTTTAGTGAACATCCTTCATCCCATATAGATACAAAATAAAATTTAAAAATATATTTTCCTTATGATGAGAGCTCTTAGGATTTACTCTCTTAACAAATTTTATATATAACATACACAGTGTTAATTACATTAATCATGTTGTACATTACATCCCTAATACATATTTTCCTTATAGTTATTACCATACAAAGATATAACATGATTATTGATCATATTTCCTACTCTGGACATTTCATCCCCATGACTCTTTTATTCTGTAACCAAAAGTTTATACCTTTTAATCTCTTTCACATATTTAAATCATCTCTCCATCCCCCTCCCCTCTGGCAATCACCTGTTTGTTCTGTATCTATGATGCTGTTTCCATTTTGTTATGTTTGTTGTTTTGTTTTTTACATTCCACATATAAGTGAAATAATAGGGTATCTGTGTTTCTCTGTCTGACTTATTTCACTTAGTCCATCCATGTTGTTACAAATGGAAAAATTTCATTCTTTTTTATGGCTGTGAGATGTATGTATCTCACAACTTCTTTATCCGTTTATTTCTTGATGGGTACTTAGACTGACTCCATATCTTGGCTATTGTAAATAATGTTGCAATGAACATAAGGGTGCACATATCTTTTTCAATTAGTGTTTTTATTTTCTTTGCAAAAACACCAAGAAGTGGAATTGCTGTATTGTATGGTAGTTCTATTTTTAATGTTTTGAGGAAATTCCAGGCTGTTTTTCATAGAGGCTGCATTTCCATAAATTTTAAATTAAAAAATCAAAAATACCACCAGGTTGCAGCAACACCCAATATGTGTTAAATGATTTGGCTCTTCCAAAAAAATCTTCTGTTGTAGCTGAATCTCTAAGTTAAGTTTGTGGTTTCGGTTACTAAGTTACAAAATAAAAAGGAGAACAGCAATCTCAGCACTTCTTTAAAAAAAATTAAGTCTTTAAAATTAAGTTTACAGATAAAGAGAAAACTGAGGGGTTCTAGTCTTAATATAATCACTGGACAAATTAGATTTCTCTGATAGTTTTGTAATTAGAAAAGCTAAGACATACTCTTATTTTTTCACACTTTCAGATATGATATATAAATTGTGTTTTATGTAAGAAGAGGAATATTTCCATTTAAACAATATTAAGTTTTCCATTCAAGATATCTTTCCACTCACTTAGATCTTTAATTTTGTTCAATAATGTTTTGTGCTTTTCAGTATACTTGCCTTGCAAATCTTTTGTTAAATTTATTCAAGTCAAATTTAATTATTTTTGATGCTATTATAAATTAGAGTATTTCAGTGTTAATCTTTAGAGTTCTGAAAAACAGTTCAAAGAACAAAAATGCTATTTGTCTACATAAATATTTTCAATTCTCATGTCATTGTTTAATGTTTGTCTTTTACAATATTTGAAATAAAATTACCAGGATTATTTACTTCAGGAAGGAAAAAATTCTTACTGATTATTATGTTATCTTCTCTTTATTTCTGTTGAATGTTACACTGCCACGTTCATTATGAGGTAGCCAAGATAACTAATCTTATTTTTATTCCTGTAAAAAGTCTATTCTGATGATTTGTATTTAATTTGTCTTTTCAGATTTAAAACTGAATTCTGACAAAACAGTTAAAACCTCATTTACTTTCAAAATACATTCAGGTTTTCTGGAAAGTAACTGAGTAACATAAAATATTTATCACCTCACCCTATGCAAAAAAGTAATAGAAACAATTAAGTTTGTGTGGAATTCTCCATATTTCACTTATCTCCAAACTATTATGAGGATACTTTTTGTGAAAATTATGAAAATTACCTGATATGTTGAAACAGATATGGTTTATTATTCAAAGTACTTTTACTGATAGAAATTGTTTCAATAATTATGTGTTTTTTCAGTTTTAGAAGAGGTATACACATATTTGTGGCAAAAACTGGCATAATGATGGTTAACACATTGATTTTGTTTCCAGCTTTCAAATTCTTTTCAGTTAGAAACAATTATTGCTCATTTAATAGCATAAACCAAATGGCCCAGAAGGTTTCCAAAATAACATTTTACTAGATTCTTACAGATTAAATTTCCATTGTAACTGAATAAAAGAGTCCAGTTTCTTCATTCCTTATTCTCTACAAGAAAAAAATTTAGTTAGAGCTGTTCAGTATTGTAACCAACAGGAATATTTTACCTTCCTTTTCCAGAAACATCATCATTTTCTGTGTGATCTTAGAAACAGAAATAGAGTCACAGATGTAGAAAACAAACTTATGGTTACCAAGAGGGAAAGGGGGGACAGGGATAAATTGGGAGATGGGGATTGATATACACACACTACTATATAAAAAATAGATAACTAATAAGAACCTGCTGTATAGCACAGGGAACTCTACTTAATACTCTCTAATGAACTATATGGGAACAGAATCTAAAAAATAGATTGGATATATGTATATGTATAACTGATTCACTTTACTGTACACCTGAAACTAACACAACGTTATAAATCAACTATAGTCCAAAAATACCTCACCAGATACAGTTAACATTTAGTACAGTAATAAAATTCCAAGGGACTGCTCATGGTACAAGTGTTCTATCTAAAATATCATATATTTTCTACAGTAAATAATTAGAAGAATGCTTATATCCCTTACTTGTCCATGCAAGGATTAAGCCCATTTTTTAAATGTATTTTTAAATTTTTTAAATTTAATGATTTGTGATTTCTTTAACATAGAGTTTTCTGATAGCTAATGCAAACAATGTGTATAAAAGTCTATTTAGTGCTCATTATTATCAATAATAATAAAACAAAATTTATCATTGAATTTGGAGAATGATGTGACAGACTAAATTCTAAATGAAATTTATAGTGTTATATCTATTTAAGTCATTTGAGACCAGATATAGAAAAAGACTAGAACAGCAATTTACAGTATATATTTACACTAATTGAAGGCTTCTTTGGAAAATATTTTTCATGAATAAATGCATTTCCTACTTAATATCTAAATGTATATTAACTATTAAGCATGTTAAAATTCTGCAGTAAATAAACAAATGTAAGTTTAACTTAGAATGTTCCCAAATAATATGCAATGAAATAATTTTCTGGAGTGACATTTACTAATTTTTCTTCAAATACTTTGGAAAATAAAGTCCACTAGAATGTGGACTTAGCACATTCTAGTGGACTTATCACATTCTAAGATTATCTTTCTAAAACACAGTGAAGTGAAGTGACTTACTTTGTTTTGAATGTTTAAAGCACTGCTAACTGTTTGAAGTATTTTTTTTTTCTCATTAGTTATCTATTTTATACATAGTATCAATAGCGTATATATGTCAATCACAGTCTCCCAATTCATGCCATCCCCCCCTTGGTGTCCATATGTTTGTTCTCTATATCTGTGTCTCTATTTCTGCTTTGCAAATAAGATAATCTATACCATATTTTTAGATTCCACATATATGCATTGATATATGATATTTGTTTTTCTCTTTCTCACTTACTTTGCTATGTATGACTGTCTCTAGATTCATCTACATCTCTACAAATGACCCAATTTCATTCTTTTTTATGGCTGAGTAATATTCCATTGTATAGTAAACTTTTTATTGAAGTATGAAGTATAACATATATATAAAAGTGTATAGTTAATACATGTACATATCTATGAATCATCACAAAATAAATGCATTGTTTAATTCTACTCAGAACAGCATCCAGCAACTGCTCCTGTGACCACCTTTAGTCACTAGCTCTGTAGTGTGCATAACAATAATTCAAAAGACTATGAAATAGTTTTTAAGCTTTATATAAGTTGAATATATTCAACATGCTACTTATTACTTTGTATCTGACTTTTATCAGTCCCCATTATGTTTGTGATATTCTTATATCCTGTTGGGTAGCATTGCAGTTTTTTTTTAATTCTAATTGTAATATGATATTAATTTCCATTGACTATATCATAATGCATTTATTCATTCAAAGTTCACATAGATTTGGTCTGTATATCTACATTTTGGCAAATTAGTGGTACAGTAAACATCCTTTTACATGTCATTTGGTGAATATATGAACTCAATCTTATTAGGCATATATTAAGGAATGTAAATTTTAAGTCATATTCAGCTTTAGACATAGCCAAATAGTTCTACAGTGGCTGTACTAATTTATACTCTCACCATCAATCTGCAAGAATCTCATTTGTTTGGTATTTTAATTCTATTTAACTATTTTGATGTGTGTACGTGTTATGTTATTATGCTTTTTTAATCAACTTTTTGATTTATATACAATGAAATGCACAATTTTAATTTTCTAGTTGAATTAGTTTTGAAAAAATGCATATATCCATGTAATTACTCTCACAAGAAAGATTTTGTATATTTCGGTTATCTGCAAAAGTGTTCTCATGACGCATCCCAATCAATTCTTACAACCAAATCTCAGGGCCAGGCAATGTCTGATCTGCTTTGTATCACTATAGATAATTTTTTTCTTTTCTAGAGATTGATTTAAATGTAGTCATCTAGTATGTATTCTACTATTTATAGTTTCTTCCAGAGGTACAAAGGTGCAGATATTCATTTATATTGTTGCCTATATCAGTTGTCTGTTTCGTTTCCTTGCTGAGTACTATTTCAGTGTATGGACATTTAAAAAAATGGTTCATCCATTCAATAGGTGGCATGATTTTGGTTACTTATAGTTTTTGGTTATTACAAATATAAAAAAGCATTTAATATTTGGGCAGTAAGTTAGAACTTTGATTATGGAATAAGATTTATATCTTAGATAAAGCTTTTAAAGGGCGTACTCAAATTTTTAGATTGAAATATGGAGATACTTTTGTATTTCTCACTCTTTCTTCAAATTGATTTTGGTAAACATAAAATATTTCATTAAGCAGGCATATATTGATTTCAGTGTTTAGAAAGTTTCATAGTCATGAATGAGAATACCATATATTTTAAAAATTTGTATTCCTTGAAGATATTATATTTTGTCTCCAAATTCAAGTTAGGTGAATACTTTTCTAATTAATGTGCCATTAAAAACATCTCTTTAGAGTATTGCAATGAAAATGTTTGGTGCTTAGGAGTGATCCTGACTCCCTCTTGCGAGAGCACTAGAATCACACCTAAATGCTGAACAGTTATCAACAGGAAGACACTGGAAACCACCAAAAAATATACCCCACATCCAAAGACAAAGAAAAAGCCACAATGAGACGGTAGGAGGGGCGCAATCATAATAAAATCAAATTCCATAACTGCTGGGTGGGTGACTCACAAAACTGGAGAACACTTATACCAAAGAAGTCCATCCACTGGAGTGAAGGTTCTGAGCGCCATGTAAGGTTTTCCAACCTGGGGATCTGGCAATAGGAGGATGAATTCCTACAGATTCAGACTTTGAAGGCTAGCGGGATTTGATTGCAGGACTTCCACAGGACTGGGGGAACCAGAGACACCACTCTTGGAGGGCACACACAAAGTAGAGTGTGCATCAGGACCCAGGGGAAGGAGCAGTGACCCCATAGGAGACTGAACCAGACCTACGTGCTAGTGTTGGAGGGTCTCCTGCAGAGGCAGAGAGTGGCTATGTCTCACCATGAGGACAAGGACACTGGCAGCCGAAATTCTGGGAATTACTCCTTGGCGTGAGCCCTCCCACAGTCCACCATTAGCCCCATCAAAGAGCTGGGTAGACTGCAGTATTGGTCAACTCAGGCCAAACAACCAACAGGGAGGGAACCCAGCCCCACACATCAGCAGACAAGTGGATTAAACTTTTACTGAGCTCTGCTCACTAGAGTAACACCATGCTCTACCCTCCACCAGTCCCTCAAATCAGGAAACATGCATAAGCCTCTTAGATAGCCTCATCCACCAGAGGACAGAAGCAGAAGCAAGGAAAACTATAATCCTGCACCATGTGGAACAAAAAACACATTCACAGAAAGATAGACAAGATGAAAAGGCAGAGGGCTATGTACCAGATGAAGGAAAAAGATAAAACCCCAGAAAAACAACTAAATGAAGTGAAGATAGGCAACGTTG
This sequence comes from Pseudorca crassidens, assembly GCF_039906515.1. Lineage (NCBI taxonomy): Eukaryota > Metazoa > Chordata > Mammalia > Artiodactyla > Delphinidae > Pseudorca > Pseudorca crassidens. The sequence continues at coordinate 112,974,255 of NC_090300.1, read as the reverse complement.
CAGAAAAAGAATTCAGAACGATAGTGAAGATGATCCAGGAGCTTGGAGAAAGAATGGAGGCAAAGACTGAGAAGATGCAAGTAATGTTTAACAAAGACCTAGCCAAATTAAAGAACAAACACCTAGAAGAATTAAAGAACAAACAAACAGAGATGAACAATACAATAACTGAAATGAAAAATATACTAGGAGGAATCAATAGTAGAATAATTGAGGCAGAAAAACAGATAAATGACCTGGAAGACAGAAAGGTGGAATTCACTGCCATGGAAAAGAATAAAGAAAAAAGAATGAAAAGAAATGAAGACAGCCTAAGAGACCTCTGGGACAATATTAAAGGCAACAGCATTCACATTATAGGGGTTCCAGAAGGAGAAGAGAGAAAGAAAGGACCCGAGAAAATATTTGAAGAGATTATAGTTGAAAACTTCCCTAACATGGGAAAATAAATAGCCACCCAAGTCGAGGAAGTGCAGAGAGTCCCAGATAGGATAAACCCAAGAAGAAACATGCTAAGATACATAAAAATCAAATTGACAAAAATTAAAGACAAAGAAAAATTATTGAAAGCAACAAGGGAAAAATGACAAATACCATACAAGGGAACTCCCATAAGGTTAACAGCTGATTTCTCAACAGAAAGTCTACAAGCCAGAAGAGAGTGGCATGATATATTTAAAGTAATGAAAGAGAAGAACTTACAACCAAGATTACTCTACCCAGCAAGGATCTCATTCAGATTTGACAGAGAAATCAAAAGCTTTACAGAAAAGCAAAAGCTAAGAGAATTCAGCACCACCAAACCAGCTCTCCAAAAATAGCTAAAGGAACTTCTCTAAGTGGGAAACACAAGAGAAGAAAAGGATCTACAAAAACAAACCCATAACAATTAAAAAAAATAGTAATAGGGAAATACATATTGATGATTACCTTACATGTGAATGGATTAAACCATTTGCTCCAAGCAAAAGACACAGGCTTGCTGAATGGATACAAAAACAAGACCCATATATATGCTGTCTACAAGAGACACACTGCAGACCTAGGGACACATACAGACTGAAAGTGAGGGGATGGAGAAAGATTTTCCATGCAAATGGAAAACAAGAGAAAGCTGGAGTAGCAATATTCATATCAGATAAAATAGACTTTAAAATAAAGGATGTTGCAAGAGACAAGGAAGGACATTACATAATGATCAAGGGATCAATCCAAGAAGAAGATGTAACAATTATAAATATATATGCACTGAACATAGGAACATGACACTACATAAAACAAATACCAGCAGCTATAAAATAGGAAATCGACAGTTAGACAATAATAATGGAGGATTATAACACCTCACATACACCAATGGACAGATCATCTAGAAATAACATTAATAAGGAAACATAAGCTTGAAATGACACAATAGACCAGGGAGATTTAATTGATATTTATAGGGCATTCCATCCGAAAACAGCAGGTTACACTTTCTTCTCAAGTGCACATGGACCATTCTCCAGGATAGATCACATCTTGGGTCACAAATCAAGCCTCAGTAAATTTAAGAAAATTGAAATCATATCAAGCATCTTTCTTGACAACAACACTATGAGATTTGAAATCAATTACAGGAAAAAAAAACATGAAAAATGTAAACACATGGAGGCTAAACAATACATTATAAATAACCAAGAGATCACTGAAGAAATAAAAAAATACCTAGAGACAAATGACAATGAAAGCATGACAATCCAAAACCTATGGGATGCAGCAAAAGCAGTTCTAAGAGGGAGGTTTATAGCAATATGAGCCTACCTCAAGAAAAAAGAAAAATTTCAAATAAACAATCTAAATTTAAACCTAAAGAAACTAGTGAATGAAGAACAAACACAACCCAAAGTTAGTAGGAGGAAAGAAATCATAAAGATAAGAGCAGAAATAAATGAAACAGAAACAAAGAAAACAATAGCAAATATCAATAAATCTAAAAGCTGGTTCTTTGAGAAGATAAATCAAAGTGATAAACCTTTAGCCAGACTCATCAAGAAAAAGAGGGAGAGGACACAAATCAAAAAATTATTAATGAAAAAGGAGGAGTTACAATGGACACCTCAGAAATACAAAGCATCCTAAGAGACTGCTACAAGCAACTCTATGCCAATAAAATGGACAACCTGGAAGAAATGGACACATTCTTAGAAAGGTATAACCTTCCAAGACTGAAACAGGAAGAAATAGAAAATATGAACAGAAAAATTGCGAGTAATGAAATTGAAACTGTGATTAATAATCTTCCAACAAACAGAAGTCCAGGACCAGATGGCTTCACAGGCAAATTCTATAACACATTTAGAGAAGAGCCAACACCCATCTTTCTCAAACTCTTCCAAAGAATTGCAGAGGAAGGAACACTCCCAAACTCATTCTATGAGGCCACCATCACCTTGATACCAAAACTAGGCAAAGATACTTCAAAAAAAGAAAATTACAAACCAATATCACTGATGAATATAGATGCAAAAATCCTCAACAAAATACTAGCAATCAGAATCCAACAACACATTAAAAGGATCATACACCATGATCAAGTGGAATTTATCCCAGGGATGCAAGGATTCTTCAGTATATGCAAATCAATCAATGTGATACACCACATTAACAACTTGAAGAATAAAAACCATATGATCAACTCAATAGATGCAGAAAAAGCTTTTGACAAAATTCAACACTGATTTATGATAAAAACCCTCCAGAAAGTGGGCATAGAGGGAACCTACCTGAACATAATAAAGGTCATATATGACAAACCAACAGCAAGTATCATTCTCAATGGTGAAAAACTGAAAGTATTTCCTCTAAGATCAGGAACAAGACAAGGATGTCCACTCTCACCACTATTATTCAACATAGTTTTGGAAGTCCTAGCCACGGCAATCAGAAAAGAAAAAGAAATAAAAGGAATCCAAATTGCAATAGAAGAAGTAAAACTCTTACTTTTATCATCAAAAGTATCATCACTTTGAAGATGACATGATACTATACATACAGAATCCTAAAAATGCCACCAGAAAAATACTAGAGCTAATCAATGAATTTGGTAAAGTTGCAGGATACAAAATAGATACACAGAAATCTCTTGCATTCCTATATGCTAATGATGAAAAATCTGAAAGAGAAATTAAGGAAACACTCACATTTACCATTGCAACAAAAAGAATAAAATACCTAGGAATAAACCTACCTAGAGAGACAAAAGACGTGTATGCAGAAAACAATAAGACACTAATGAAAGAAATTAAAGATGATACAAACAGATGGAGAGATATACCATATTCTTGGATTGGAAGAATCAATATTGTGAGAATGACTATACTACCCAATGTAATCTACAGATTCAATGCAATCCCTATCAAATTACCGGTGGCATTTTTCACAGAACTAGAACAAAATATCTTATAATTTGTATGGAGACAAAAAAGACTCTGAAGAGCCAAAGCAGTCTTGAGGGAAAAAAATGGAGATGGAGGAATCAGACTCCCTGACTTCAGACTATGCTACAAAGTTGAAGTAATTAAGACAATATGGTATTGGTACAAAAACAGAAATATAGATCAATGGAACAGGACAGAAGCCCAGAGATCAACCCACGCACCTATGATCAACTAGTCTATGACAAAGGAAGCAAGGATATACAATGGAGAAAAGACAGCCTCTTCAATAAGTGGTGCTGGGAAAACTGGACAGCTACATGTAAAAGAATGAAATTAGAACACTCCCTAACACCATAAACAAAAATAAATGCAAAATTGATTAAAGACCTAAATGTAAGACCAGACACTAAAAATCTCTTAGTGGAAAACCTAGGAAGAACACTCTGACGTAAATCACAGCAAGATGTTTTTTGATCCACCTCCTAGAGTGATGGAAATAAAAGCAAAAATAAACAAATGGGACCTAGCGAAACTTAAAAGCTTTTGCACAGCAAAGGAAACCATAAATGAGATGAAAAGACAACCCTCAGAATGGGAGAAAATATTTGCAAATGAATCAATGGACAAAGGATTAATCTCCAAAATACATAAACAGCTCATGCAGCTCAATATTAAAAAAATGAACAACCCAATCAAAACATGGGCAGAGGACCTAAATAGACATTTCTCCAAAGAAGACATACAGATGGCCAAGAAGCACGTGAAAAGCTGCTCAACATCACTAATTATTAGAGTAATGGAAATCAAAACTACAATGAGGTATCACCTCACACCAGTTAGAATAGACATCATCAAAAAATCTACAAGCAACAAATGCTGGAGAGGGTGTGGAGAAAAGGGAACCTTCTTGCACTCTTTGGGGGAATGTAAATTGATACAACCACTATGGAGAACAGTATGGAGGTTCCTTAAAAAACTAAATATAGAATTACCATATGACCCAGCAATCCCACTACTGGGCATATACCCAGGGAAAACCATAATTCAAAAATACACATGCACCCAATGTTAATTGCAACACTATTTACAATAGTGAGGTCATGGAAGCAACCTAAATGCCCATTGACAGATGAATGAATAAAGAAGATGTGGTACATATATACAATGGAATATTACTCAGCCATAAAATGGAACAAAATTGGGTTATTTGTAGAGACGTGGATGGATCTAGAGACTGTCATATAGAGTGAAGTAAGTCAGAAAGAGAAAAACAAATATTGTATATTAATGTATATATGTGGAACCTAGAAAAATGGTATGGATGAACTGGTTTGCAGGGCAGAATTGGAGACACAGATGTAGAGAACAAACTTATGGACACCAAGGAGGGAAAGTGGTGAGTGGCGGGATGGGTGGTGGTGTGATGAACTGGGAATTTGGGATTGACATATATATATATATATATATATATATATATACACTAATGTGTATAAAATGGATAACTAATAAGAACCTGCTGTATAAAATTATAAATTATATAAAATTCAAAAAATAATGTCATCTTGTAATTATAGTTATCAGAAATAGAAAACACCAGCCCAGTGAGAAAAACTGTTTTTAAAATGGCAGTTCACAAACCTACATAACTTAATTAAATTTTTCTCTAATCTTTCTTAACTTTATAAAAATAGGTTTTAAAACATTCTGTGAAGAAGCACATTGGTTCCCTGTGCTTTAACATATGTAGTATCTTCCCAGTGATGAGGATATATTCTGTGGTGATGAGTCTCTGCTTCACTGTAATCTTTATGAAGTTGAAATTGTATAAATATAATATATTATAATGACTGGAAACATTTTGGGTGGAACTACGAAGTAGTATGTTGTACAGTTCCTGAGAAATATTTTCTTATATAAATACATATTCAAATAATTCTGTTTTGTTTCTTTAAATGCCATTATAACGCAAATCTTTTTAAAAGCAGTTATGTAAGAGCTAAGAGTAGTTTGTACTATATATGTTTGCTAGAACTGGGGTATAGTGTCATGTATAGCATAAGCACTCATAAAATATTAACAAAATAATTATACTTACATATAAAATTATTGAAAATTTTGTTTGGAGCTAAGCAAATGCAAGCCAAATTATAGAATAATTTTTAGATTGATTTCCAATGAATAAAGTTCAGAAAATTTAAACCAAGTCTTTGGACTCAATATATATAATTGAAAAGAGCATTCTTTCAGATCTTGGGCAGCATCAGGGATCTAAGGTTTGAGTAGATGCGATGAACAATTCGTGCAATGTACCTGCTGTTATGGACCTCTTGTCTGTTTGTGTGTGTGTGTGTGTGTGTGTGTGTGTGTGTGCAGAGATAGACAGTGACAGTAAAGAAGCAAACCAAAGACAAGGATATTGAATAGTAACATATGCATTGAAGGTAATTTGAAAAAAGAATGGCTGGATTAAAAAGTTCTTAAATTCACAGCTTATATTCACATTTAAGCTGAGACCTGACTGTCCAGACCTAGTAAAAGGATATTTTAGGGAGAAGGAATGGCAAGTACAAAGGGTATAAACTGAGAACAAAGTAATTGGCAAATAAAGAATTTTAAGTGGGAGCAAGGAAACTACTCTATATTTTTCTATAATGGTAGATAACATATTATAAATCTGTCCAAACTTCTAAAAGGTACAACACAGAGAGTGAACACTAATGTAAACTATGGATTTTGGGTGATAATGATATGCTGATACACGTTCAAGAATTTTAACAAATGTACCATTCTGGTGGAGGACGTTGATCATATAGAAAGTTATACATATGTGGAGGCAGAGGGCATATGGAAAATCCCCGTATCTTCTGCTCAGTTTTGCTGTGAATCTAAAATTTCTCTTAAAAATAAGTCTAAATAGGCACAGAATTCCAACAAGAAGAAAAAGAATGATGGATTTTACCTTAGTAATTAGAAAGTGTAAGAGATTGATCAAATGATAAATTACAAGATGCATGGTTTATGTGCCTGAGATCAGAAAATATTCAATATTAAAACCATGGAAACTCATTCAGAAAAAAAAATCCTCTGAAAGCATAAAGAAGGACAAAAAATAAGCAATGCTTACTCATGTGGGTTGTTATACTTTTATTTTTTATTTTATTTATTTATTTATTTATTTCAGTACACGGGCCTCTCACTGTTGTGGCCTCTCCCGTTGTGGAGCACAGGCTCCGGACACGCAGGCTCAGCGGCCATGGCTCACAGGCCTAGCTGCTCCGTGGCATGTGGGATCTTCCCAGAGAGGGGCACGAACCCGTGTCCCCTGCATCGGCAGGTGGACTCTCAACCACTGCACCACCAGGGAAGCCCGGGTTGTTATACTTTTAAGGATCTTCTTCTAACTATTTGCATTAAACTTCAAGATTCCCATCAGACATCACTCTGCAACATTTTTCTGTTTGTTTTGTTTTTCTTACCTTTCATCCTCCATGCAAACATGCCTCCTTCCTATAGTGGCATCCCACTCTATGAATTATACTGCTGATATAGTCTGAAAACTTTTCAATTGTAGAGACCGTATTTTGACTATATTTCCTCTTCTAAGAATCCAGAAAATGCCTGTCAGAATTTTAACAACCTATGAATATATATTGGATACTTTAAAAATATTCTATTAGCCATAAGGAGAGAAAGCACACAAAAAAACCAACAAAAGACAGAAGAGAGAAATTGCATATTAAATCCAACCATCAATAATTACATACTAAATACTTCAATTAAAAGGGAGAGACACTGGGCTTCCCTGGTGGTGCAGTGGTTGAGAGTCTGCCTGCCCATGCAGGGGACACGGGTTCATGCCCCGGTCCGGGAAGATCCCACGTGCCTCGGAGCAGCTGGCCCATGCGCCATGGCCTCTGAGCCTGTGTGTCCGGAGTCTGTGCTCTGCAACGGGCGAGGTCACAGCAGTGAGAGGCCCGCGTACCGCAAAAAAAAAAAAAAAAAAAAAAAGGAGAGACAGGGCTTCCCTGTTGGTGCAGTGGTTAAGAATCCGCCTGCAAGTGCAGGGGACATGAGTTCGATCCCTGGTCTGGGAAGATGCCGCAGAGCAACTAGGCCTATGCACCACAACTAATGAAGCCTGTGCATCACAACTACTGAAGTCCACGTGCCTAGAGTCCGTGCTCCGCAATGAGAAGTCCACACACCGCAATGAAGAGTAATCCCTGCTCACTGCAACTAGAGAAAGCTTGTGCACAGCAGCGAAGACCCGATGCAGCCAAACTAAATTAATTAATTAAAATAATAATAATAATAAAAGGGAGAGACAGTAATACTGAATAAATAAGGAAAACCCAAGCATATGACATATAAACAAAAGGATGTAAAAAGTAATAACATGTAAATACTAATCATAAGAAAGTTGCACTTGTGTGAACCTGAAAGTGATTATCTTATTAAATTTTGTACCTTAGGTGCTTCATTGCCTCAATCGAGCCCTAACCTTGTTCTGAAATCTCTTTCAAGTGACGAGATAGGAAATTATTCTTAACACTGGAGAGCCCCTGGTTTTCAGCACAGGGCAGGCTTTTCTCTTGAACAAATAAAATTTTTTAAAAGTTCTGGCTTGGAGAAAAATATATAGTTGCACTGCGTGTAGAGGAAAGAAATCAGTTTGGTGTTTGACTGATATTAATGTAGATTTTAAATTAATTCTACTTTTTTCATTCCATGTATCACTCCTCATAGTTGGTATTTTAGTTCAAATACATCAGTCAGAATAACTTCATGTTTAATAGTATTTTTATCACAGTATATGCTGAGCTGTAGATTTCTCAATCCTATTTCAACTTTTACCTACTCCTCCTGTTTTCTATCTTACATTAATTTGTTAATATATGTTACTGTTTTCTTTTCCAGGTAGGTTTTATCATTTTAATCTCCTTATTTTAAAATTAAGTATAAGACGGTACAACTCTAAATCAATTTGTTCCGCATATGACCTCCCAGTATATCCTTCTCATCTTCAATAAATTCTACTAAAAGTCAAGAATGCTTTGATAACCAAACTTAGTGTGGAAACTAGGGAAGATGATGAGTCTGGGATTAAGTACCATGCTATATATGAATTCAAAAGCAATAGTCAATGACAGCTCTAGTATTTGGATATTGACTTCAGGTGCAAATGAGAACCATGGCATATAACAAGCCTTACTTTTTTGCCCAGTGCATTTTTAGCTCCATGATGAAGAATACCACTATCTACTGAAGGTTACTCATATTGTCAAAATTGGATATTTGATGTGGTGGGAGACCATGGTGAGTTCCAGTTTGCCACCATTGATTCCAGTTTGTCCTTATTTAATCCTAGTTCAGGTCCATCTTTCCTATATATAATTTTTAAAAATAAACATGAATATATGCTATTTTTGCTTTATTCTGTAAATGTGATAAATTAGATCTATTGATATTTTAAAATATTTTAATAGAATAAATCCAATCTAGTCATGAGGTATTATATATATATAGTTAAATATTATAAAAATTATAATGTATTAAATATTATCTAATATTTTTTCATGAGACTCATATATAATTCTTTTTTCCAGATATTCCTGTCAATTTTTTAAATCAATGCTGGTCTGGCCTCATAAAGGAAACAAAGGAGGGCTCCATATATTCTTCCTTATTTGGATATATTTGCATAACATTGACAATAATGAATTTTTACTCCTTTATCGAATTCATCAGTGAAACAACCTAGGCCTTATGTTTTCTTTGTGAAATATTTTCAATTTAATGTTTCATTTTGAAATTTTGAAATACACAGACATATTTATATTTTTATGTTGGTTTTGGTATTTCTCCAGTAATACATTCATTTAATCTGAATTTTCATTGATATTTACACAATTTTCCTTTAATATTTTCATGTGGTCTTCTTAATATCAAAAAAATATGTAGAAAGTCACCTTTTTTGTTTTTGATATTTTTCATTTATTCCCACTCTTTTTGTCGGCAGTTTCACTCACGAATTTTATTAGTGTTTTGAAAGTACTAACTTTTGGGGTTTTTTGACTTTATTATATTGTCATATTCTCTTTCATTAATTTTTTATATTATTCTCTTTCTTATATTATTCTAGTATTTTTTTTATTTAGGTTAAATTTGCTCTTAATTCTTCTTGAGAGAATCATTAGTTTATTTCATTCTTTCAACATTAAAAAAAATGTACATTTAGGGCTTCCTTGGTGGTGCAGTGGTTGAGTCCGCCTGTCGATGCAGGGGATGCGGGTTCGTGCCCTGGTCTGGAAGAATCCCACATACTGCGGAGCGGCTTGGCCCGTGAGCCACGGCCGCTGAGCCTGTGCGTCCGGAGCCTGTGCTCCACAACGGGAGAAGCCACAGCAGTGAGAGGCCCGCGTACTGCAAAAAAAAAAACAAAAAAAGAAAAATGTACATTTAAGGGTATCAATTTTCCTCCAAGGTTAACTTTAGAAGGTATCATCAGCCTTTAAGAAAATATTTAGTTGTCATTAGGCCAAAATATTTTCTAATTCTCATTTTATTTCCTCACTGTGCCTGAATTTACGGCTTTATATTTTTCATATTTTTTTGAAAATTCTCAACTATTATCTCTTTGATCAGTTTTATTCTCTCATCTTTTTTTTTAGTCCACCTGTTCTCTGAGTCTATTATTCACATATTTTCCATTTATTATATTCTGATTTGTACTTTTCATCTTTTTGTGTTTCTAGATTTTATTATGGTTATTTCCTTCTGATTTTTCCTAGTTCAACAATATTTTCTTCAGCCAGCTCTGCCTGGCTGTCAAACATGTTCACTGAATTCTTATATTTTCATTTCTAGAATTCTGTTTTACTCTTTCATAGATTTTAGTCCTCTACCAACTTTCTCAATCTTTTATGTCCTTGAACATATTAACACCATTTCCTAAAGCCTCTGTTTCTGAATCTCTTTTATCTGTGAAATCTTTCTTTTTTATTCATATGATCTTTCTCTTGTTGGGTCTGGTTTGATTCCTTACCAGTTATAGTGTTAAAATTACAGATAAAATAGAGGTTTTTTATGATATTTTTATTTTAAAAATTTACATTTTTATGTTGCAAGTTGCTTAAGCACTGGTATTCAACATCACGTGAAAGCAGTTTCAGGACTGAAATTAATTGAAACAAGGTATTGGTCTCTCCATGAACTTCTCTATGTTTTCTTTGTCCTTGATACTAAGTTTTAGACTTAAGTTCTCTACTAGACATGGAGAGTTTCATAATTTTCCACATTTGGTGTTACTGTACTCCAGTTAATTGTATTCCTCCTATTCCTACAAGACTCTCAAAAGTTTCAAATATCTTCTTAGCATCTGGTCACCTTATTTTTGAATTGTTATACCCCCATATAAGAAACACAGACTCAATTCTACATGTTCACCTTTGTGAGCCTATATATTTTTTTCTAAATCCTGATATAATATTCTTCACTGCCTTCTTGACTTTCTGGTTCCTTTGATTAGATATTTTCAAAATCTTTATTAGCTTTTCCAGTTGTTGTCAGTGGGAGTTTTATTCAAATTAACTAATACGATTATTAGGTAACAGAATTCCTGAAACACACATATTTTAGCTAATTTTCCCATCCTTTCTTCAGTATAGGTGATATCACATAACCACAGAGATGTATGAAGAAATGATTTGTGGGACTTCCAGACTGTGTATTAAAATACAGATGTTCTCATCATAGTCCTTCCTTTTTTTATATCTTACATGCTTGCAGTTATACAGGGCAGAAACAGAGCTTTGACCATGCACATGAGAATTACACTCCAGATGATTTTGAAGGAAACAGAGTCCTTATTTGATTGTGGAGCATAGTCTGATTGTTCACCTTTAGACTGCAATGTGAGTAACAATAAACTTTATATACTTACACAACTCCATTTTGAGGTACCAACTATTACAAAAGTTTGGACTTTACTCAAAATAATACAAAACCTAGATAAAATATTGAGTAGGGGTTTAAACATATAAGTTAGGAGTTCAGTGGAGAGGTCTGAGCTGGAGATAAAGGTGCAAGAGCCATTCATATAGAGAGTTCATTTAATGCCAAAAAGCTAGATGATATCATTTAGAGTGTTTCTAGATACAGAAGAGAACAAAGTATTGAGCCATGGGATGCATGACAGCTTTGACACATAAAGATTTGACTATAAATAAGCCATATATCTGAGAAAAAGAGGCAACTGAGGTTGAAGGAGGTACAAGATTGAGTGACAATCTCAGCATTCAAAGAAAGAAGAGGTATTTTTTTAAGGTATGTCAACAGTATCAAATGCTGCCAATAAATGAAGAGTTTATCATAAATTTAGCTTCTGAAGGTCATTAGTGATATTGACAAAAATTGTTTTGATAGAATGGTGGGGTGAAAGCCTGATGGGTATTCATTGATAAAATAATGAGAATAAAGAAAATGGAGAGAACAATCATCTGTCGATACTATTCTTTTGAAAAATTTTAGTGCTAAGTTGAACAGAGGAAGAGGACAGATTTTGGGGGAGGAAGTAGTTTCAAGGAATGTTTTTATTTAAATGTGACTGATACCATGTTGTATACGCTTATGGGAATAATACAGAAAAGGGGGAAACATTGAGGAGTAGGTTTTGGTTAAAATAAGGAACGTTCATTACTTTAACAGAAGACAAGTATATGGGTGACAGGCACAAGTATGCTGGTAGACTTAAAATTATGACAATATAGGAATAATGATCATTTCTACTTTTTATGCTTTATTCTTTCTTCTCTTTTAGTGAATCAAGAATAAAGGTAAATACTTGAGAGTAATCAGGGAAGATATATACTGGAGGCTGAAGGAGAATGAGGACTTTTTCAAGAGACAGATAAAGGAGAATGAGGACTTTTTCAAGAGTCAGATAAAGGAGTAAAAGAACTTAGGAACTAGAAATATGAACAAACTTCTACTCTCTTAGCCTACTTGGGTATATTTAAGCATAAATTTCTATTAGACGTCAATAGGGATTTATACTTTTCTCTAGACCTGGATTAAGAGGAGTAATTTATTTAATTAGGTTGGGTTTTTTGACAGTTAAGTAAAATGTTTGAGCAACAGACAAAAAAGCTGTTGATTGGGTGATTATAATGATGGAAAGTGGAACCTAAACCAGTTAAGAAAGAAAGCAGGGATTTGAGGAGCACGAGGAAGAGTAAAAAGTGGTATATACAAAAGATTGAATAGCTAGATCATGTCAATAAGTAATTAGATTCAAAATCACAGAACTAAATACAGTAAACAACAAAAAGAGGAGTGAGTCGTTAGAAAGGAACATCATTAACATCATATGCTAGTGTCAGATGTCATGGGAGATTCAAATTTGAATTTATTTTTATCAGTAAAAATTCATCATCAATATTTCAAATGGATTCATTAACAGGCTATATTTTGGATGTTGTGATGAAGTTTTCATCTTCTGTTTCATTCCTTAAAGCATATATTTTAACTGACATTTAAATATGGTAAAAAATTTGACTTCTAAAGAGGTGACATCTTCACAAAGTAACCTTGTTCAATATTTATTTATTTTTTTTATAAAACATCACTGGTTCAGTTTTAGAGCATTGTTCCTTATCTTTTTAACTCTGTAATTTTCATTCAGATCTTTGTAGTTCTTTTTCTCTATAGAAGTTTTATAATTTATTTTTTACTTAAAGACTAAGTTCTTTATCTGCTCACTATGATATTCCAGGTAAATTAATTTGTATCATTCGAGGATAACTTTTTTGTTCAAGATGTATTTTTTATTACCTGAATTTGCCATGTTTCCATTCTTTGAGTTTGTTCTTATGTTAAACTGGATACAAGTAATATATATTATGGTGATATATAAATAAGGGAGTATCATAATCAAGAAGCCCTATAAATTTTTTTAAATTTTTAATTTTTTTTTTTTTTGCGGTATGTGGGCCTCTCACTGTTGTGGCTTCTTCCGTTGCAGAGCACAGGCTCCGGACGTGCAGGCTCAGCGGCCATGGCTCACAGGCCTAGCCACTCCGCAGCATGTGGAATCCTCCCAGATGGGGGCACGAACCCATGTCCCCTGCATCGGCAGGTGGACTCCCAACCACTGCGCCACCAGGGAAGCCCTATAAATTTTTTTAATACATGGTTTCCTTTAACAGATGAATGATGTGGAATTCTTTTCTCACAAAATGACTCAGCCTACCTTCTGACATATTCAGATATTTAAAACACTTTGTCACAGCATGCCTGCATTTGTATATCATATTACATTTAATATGAAAATTGTAATCAAGTCATTTGTAGCAAATAATTGCCCAAATCAGAAATGCAAAATATGCTTCAGATTATAAAGTTCCTTTTTTACTGCAAATGATTGGACAAGAGACAAGCTAGTCCTGTCACTACATTTCTTTATACCTGTCAGCCTTTGGATATCTAGCCAGTAATAAAAGTTTTATTTCTTCTCAAAGGAGAACTTTAATAATAGATTAGTGATAAGTTTTAATGCTGTTTGGTACTTTGCCTTTAATTTATTCATTCCATTTCATTTCATATCTCTTAGATTTCTTCCTATACCCATCATCATGTCAGTTAACTATTCTATTTCTACACTGTTTAAGTGTATTATTGAGGTTTTTGTGTTTTCTTTTAATCAAAGACAGCATAATTAGTACAGATTTCACATTTTACATAATCTCTAAATTGTAGCTATAATTAAAATAAAAATACTCTTTTAAAGGAACCTTGTGATAATACATTTAAGGGTGCAAGATAACAAAATTTGTGAAAAAATAGTAGAATTTTATAGTTCCTAAGTTTAGGAAAACGTAGTAATGCAGATAATTGGGTTTGTCTTTCAGTGTCCTAATTACCAGTGTGTTAAATGGAATTTTGTGACATCTGTGATGTGTGTGTAAGTGTGTGTTTGTGTGTGTGTGTGATTGTGGTGGTGGGTCTCATCAAACAGAAGAATTGTAAATACTGACTTGATTTGTGCTTAATCTCAATCTAAACTCCCCACATGATTAAACACATCTACTTAAAGATTATATTTTTTTGAATGGCTTTCATTTCTTTTTTTTCTTCCAAGATGGTAATTTTGTGTTTTTCAATTATATTAAAATTTATTGCTCTATCTTTTCAAAATAAAACATTTTCCAGGTTTTGTTACAACTATACATTTCATTAACATCCCATTTAGCTTTTAAACTATATAATTAGTAAAGTGTTAATACAATATCATCTATAAATGATCCAAGCCTATTGTTTAGAGATATATCTATTGTTAGTCCATATGCTTTCCCACAGTCAAGTTTTAGAATAATGCATATTAATTTTCAAATATTTTTTCCTAAATGAATTTTAAGAAGTTATTGAACCAATAATTTAATATGTTCCATGACAGATGCCCTTTGATCAATTTGCAGAGTGTTTTAAATACTGTTCTTTCAATTTCTATTTCACTACATTTATAATAGTTTCCTTTATTAAAATAAAGTGTTTTTTTTGATTTGGAGTCATTTTTTTTAAGTTTCTTGTAGTTTAAGTCAACATAAGAATCTTGTTAGTATGTAATTACTATTTACACTAAGTTCCCCCTCTAATTTTTTAGTTCTTAACATTATATCTTTATAAGCATTAACATTATATTTAAAAAATTACATTATGCTATTTCACAAAAAGTACAATAGGAGATTTCTTACCTGGTCTCCACTTAAATGTTTTGCCCTATTAACTGAATTTGTTTATAATTAATTTATTTAATTTATTTTTGGCTGCTTTGGGTCTTTGTTGCTGCGTGTGGGCTTTCTCTAGTTGTGGTGGGAGGGGGCTACTCTTTGTTGTGGTGTGCAGGCTTCTCATCACTGAGGCTTCTCTTGTTGTAGAATATGGGCTCTAAGTCTGTAGGCTCAGTAGCTGTGGCACACAGGCTTAGTTGCTCTGCGGCATGTGGGATCTTCCCGGACCAGGGCTCAAACTCGTGTCCCCTGCATTGGCAAGCAGATTCTTAACCACTGCGTCACCAGGAAAGCTCCCCTATTAACTGATTATTACATTCCCTCTTTAAACTACTAACTAAAATGTAAGGTAAACACACTGATGGGAATTAGACTACTCTTTACTATAATCCACACTTCTACTCACACCTATTAGTTGTTACATACCAATAGTTGTATCTATTCCAAAAAAATGATTTTATCAGGCATACTGTTACTGTAATTACTTAATTCAAATAAATATTATGTAAATCCATTAAATATGAGTGTTAAGAGGAAGAGAACATTGGTTTTATGCAAACTTAGTTGAGTTCTTAGAAATGATTTACAAAGTTGAGAGGTTGGATAATATTCTGACATACTGAGTGTGAGTGCAAACACTAAGTGTTTGGGAAGGTAAATATTATAATTCAGATATTTTTTTCCACTAAATTTGCTTTGTAAGTGTCAAGAACCATGAAGACCTACCTCCACTTTAAAGATCTAAACTGGAAATCAAGAATTAATGCATTTTAGGCTGCAGTTTATGCCAGAGAGGCAATTCCTGTCAAAGAAACAATATTTGCAGAAAAGGTCTGGCCTGAGTAGCACATGGTTTTAATTACTTCACAAGTTGGCACTCTCCATACTGGCCACTACTCATATCACTAAGGTAGACTTTCCTCTGACAAGCGAGGTGTTTGGGACCTAAAAAGGTATTATTTGGGGTAAAATCTTAATGTTTTCAGTTTCAGCTGATGCTAACACTTACAGAAAGTAATCCTTATGATTTGAAGCTATTCTTCACACTATGAAAGAATTACAGATTTGGAAGTGATCTTACAGTAATTTAATCCAACTATATTCTCTATGCATATATCTAATTTAAGACTATCTTGAGAATAGTATTTGAATGTTTAATGCTTCATTTTGTCTGTGAATATCTCAAATTTTTTGCATGAATTAACTATTGCTGACATGCAGATTCCCTCAAAACTGTTGTCTTAAAACAAGAACAGTGGAATATTTCTCAAAATTATGTGGGTTGGCTGGCTGGCTGGATCTACTATTGAATGTGCTTAGACTCACTCATGTGGCTGCTGTCAGCAAGAGGAGCAGCTTGTCTAGAATATCTGAGATGGCCCCACTCATAAGTGTGCAGAGAGAGTGGCTGTCAGCTGTGACATGTTTGTTCTAATCCAAATCCCCAGTGACCTCTTAATCTGCAGTAAACAAGACTAGCTTCTTTACTTTGTCAGTCTCAGGACAATATCACATGAAAGTCAGGTGTGGAAGCTATAAAGCCTTTTTAAACCTAAGCTCTGGAACTTGCACAACATAATCTCTACCATATACTATGGCCCAGGCAAATCACAAGGCCAGTATAGTTTCACAGTGTTGGGAAACAGAGTTCAACACTTCAGAAGGAGCTACAAAATACTGTAGCTTTGTTTTTGAATCTATCACATTTTGAGGTTTTTTTTTTTTTAATTAGACAGTGATTTTCTTTTAGGTCTTCACCAGTTAACCTTTTACAACCTTTACTCGTATATATACCTAATCTAATGTTCAACATGACAGTTCTGTGGGTATATAGACATGACTGTGTAGCTACCAGCTATGATCACTCCTCAGATCCTTCACTTCCAATAACAGGGCTGTAATTCCCATCAACATTTTATCCTCTGTCTTCTGTATGTATTTATCCATTCTCTTTTCATTTATTTTAAATAGTTGTCACCAAAGTACTAAACTATCCCATTTTACTCAAGAATTATTCATTTCAATGACATATGTCTGAAATTCTCAACCACTGGAATGGACTGGCTTTTTCTTACATAAATTCTCTCTTCCTAAAAAACATCATGTATTCAAACACAGTCATTGATAATAAAGCAAAAGTATACTAGAAAAAAAGTAATAGTCTCTAAGAATTGTTACAGTAGTATTGCAACTTATGTACCATGTCAGTTCTTTTTAGAATATGTACTCATATTTTATTACTTTAGCAGAAAATATATATTAAATCACATAACAAAAAAACATGCTCATTAAGATATATTTTACTTCTTCAAATACTTATTTGTATATTTGAACCATTGTCTTTCATGAAAATGTCTTGTAAGTCATTATAAAACACCATCATATAAAATATTTTAAAATGAAACAATGTGATTAAAATAATAAAACTATATAAAATAAGGCCATGGATGATTGATCAGGCTAAAAGAGGAGTCTTGGATAATTTCAAGCACCATGACCAAGATAAAGATTAGAGAGTAAAAATGCAGTGCCAAGATCTTCCACATAGCTGAGGAAAATGATTGCTGCCTAAAATCATTTATACCCATATAAACTCTAAAAACAATAGAGAAAAATAAGAAAAAAAATGAAATCATACAAAAGCATTTTCTCATCACAACCTGAACATAAAAAATGCCCATACTTCAAATTATCTTTAAGTAAAAATTAAAATATATTGAAATATATAAAGAACAAATATTAGTGAGCTCTCTATTACATTTCCATGATAAACCTTTGTAGTGAGTGCCAAATAAGGATAGTTTTGGGGAAAAATGCACAGAAGGGAGCAGAGGAAGGCAGTAGCCTTTGAAAAATTACTATAAAGCTATTTCCCAAAAGAGAAAGTCCATACCAAAAAACATTATGGTAGATATACTGACCACAGTGAAGCAACTTAAAACTAAGCACAATCCAAGGTTGCATCTTCTAAAGACATTACTTCTGTAAGAGTAAACTTTAACCAGGAAGGATGAGACTACCTTTAGAAATTAAGTAGCAAATGAAAAAAATATTCCGTTTGTAAGAAATAGGATTCAAAAAGTCAGAGGACACAAAGCCTCTCCCTCTACAGAAAAAAAAAACAAAAAACATACATACACACTGAGGCACTGAAGACATTGTATCTTGCTACTCAAAGAATAGAGTGCCATTCAACTAAGAATGTGGTCAACTGCTATAATGCCACACATGCACACATACACACACACGCAATAAGTTTATACAATGCTACTATAAGAAGACAGAATATAACACTGAAAACACATTAGCTGATGATATTTCTTTTCCCTTCAAAATAATGAATTAAAAGAGAAATGTAATACGATATTCCAAAATAAAATACATAACCTCATTCACACAATTGGAGATAGTAAAAAAGAAGTGTAGTATATGCTCTAAAATTGAAACAAATGGACAAAAATATAAAATGAAAAGGGATTTTATTGAAATGAGAAAATAAGTGAAAAATATTACAATGTGTTCTCAGAAGTGACGACTGACTTACAAAGTTCTCAGGGTTTTACTAACAAGAGGTTATTTAGTAAGGAGCATTAAAGAAAAGAAAAAGCAGAAAAACAATGAAGGCAATGACAAAACGTTGAAAATGTATCAGAAAGAAAACTGCTGAAAGAGAAGATAGGCAAAGAGGAAATAAGTGAAAAATATTTTTAAAAGTATGAAACTATATATATATATATATATATATATATATAAGCTTTCTCTAAGTAAAAGGCAGAAAATCTATATATTGAAGCTAAACAAAAGGTTCTTGACTTTGACACAGAATGATCAAATGTAAGACAAATTCTAGTAAGATTATTTTGCTTCAAAGATAAATAAATTCCTTAATGCTTCCAGGCAAAAAAGAAACAGTATTTTATATGGATAGAAGAATTTCACTAATATCAGAGTTCTCAAAAACAATGTAAAAAAACAGAAAAAATTGAATAACGTTTTCAAAAGATTCAAAAAGAGGAAGTGTGAAACAAAGATTTTATATCCCTCCAAGCTGTTCATTAAGTATCAAAGCTATAGGAAAACAATGTTAAACATATAAGTTCTCAGGAAACTTGCTACTTTTGAGTCCTCCTTGAGGAATTCACTAGAGGACACTCTTCATCCAAAAAGAAAATGTCAGGAAAAATATGAGTAAATAAATTATGGGGACCATTTAATATTTTTAATTTTCTACCTAAGACTAAACAAACTGAGGACACAAGTGGAAGAATCATATGCAAATTTGTACATTATGACAAAGTAGAAAAATTAATTAGATATGAGAACAGATGGGAGAAGGAAATGGGAAAGTAGAATTCATTTACTGACTGTTGAATAGGTAAAATATGGGAGTCAGATGATACCACAGAAAGCCAGTAAACCAGATAGTAAAATGTTAAACAAGAAAATAGGAAAGTAATTGCACAGAAAAAGGAATGAGTACAAAGATAAACAGTAAAATAAAATGCAAGTACTCCTTACAAAGTAAAATACAGTTGTAAATCAACCATAGTTCAATTTAAAAAATGAAAAAAAGAAAGGTAATTATTGCAGTAAACAAAAGTAAAATAAAGCGAAAGAAAAATGAAAAAAATACATCATGGGGACAAAAAAATAGAAATATAATATAATAGAAATATAAATATAATATATTATATAGAAATATAATATATCACATATGATTAAAATTATATGGCAGGTTAACTCCTAGATATTTTATTCTTTTTGATGTAATAGTAAATGGGATTGTTTCCTTCATTACTTTTTCTGATATTTCATTGTTAGTATATAGAAATGCAACATATTTCTGTATATTAATTTTGATTCTGTAACTTTACTGAATTCATTGATCTCTAATAGTTTTCTGGTAGCATCTTTAGAATTTTCTGTGTATAGTATCATGCAAACTGTGACAGTTTTACTTCTTTTCCAATTTGGATTCCTTTTATTTCCTTTTTCTTCTCTGATTATTGTGTCTAGGCCTTCCAAAATTATGTTGAGTAAAAGTGGAGAGAGCAGGCATCCTTGTCTTGTTAATGAGCTTAGAGGAAAGCCTTCAGCTTTTCACCATTCTTTGAGTATGATGTTAGCTGTGGGTGTGTCATATATGGCCTTTATTATGTTGAGGAAAGTTCCCTCTATGCCTACTTTCTGCAGGGTTTTTATCATAAATGGGTGTTGAATTTTGTCAAAAGCTTTCTCTGCATCTATTGAGATGATCATATGGTTTTTCTCCTTCAATTTGTTAATATGGTTTATCGCATTGATTGATTTGCGTATATTGAAGAATCCTTGCATTCCTGGAATAAACCCCACTTGATCATGGTGTATGATCCTTTTAATGTGCTGTTGGATTCTGTTTGCTAGCATTTTGTTGAGGATTTTTGCATCTATGTTCATCAGTGATATTGGCCTGTAGTTTTCTTTCTTTGTGACATCCTTGTCTGGTTTTGGTATCAAGGTGATGGTGGCCTCGTAGAATTAATTTGGGAGTGTTCCTCTCTCTGCAATATTTTGGAAGAGTTTGAGAAGGATAGATGTTAGCTGTTCTCTAAATGTTTGATAGAATTTGCCTGTGAAGCCATCTGGTCCTGAGCTTTGTTTGCTGGAAGATTTTTAATCACAGTTTCCATTTCAGTGCTTGTGATTGGTCTGTTCATATTTTCTATTTCTTCCTGATTCAGTCTTGGCCGTCTGTGCATTTCTAAGAATTTGTCCATTTCTTCCAGGTTGTCCATTTTATTGGCATAGAGTTGCTTGTACTAATCTCTCATCATCTTTTGTATTTCTGCAGTGTCAGTTGTTACTTCTCCTTTTTCATTTCTAATTCTGTTGATTTGAGTCTTCTCCCTTTTTTTCTTTATGAGTCTGGCTAAAGATTTATCTATTTTGTTTATCTACTCAAAGAACCAGCTTTTAGTTTTATTGATCTTTGCTATTGTTTCCTTCATTTATTTCTGATCTGATTTTTATGATTTCTTTCCTTCTGCTAACTTTAGTTTTTTTTTTTTTTTTTGTTCTTCTTTCTCTCATTGCATTAGGTGCAAGGTTAGGTTGTTTATTCAAGATGTTTCCTGTTTCTTAAGGTAGAATTGTATTGCTATAAACTTCCCTCTTAGAACTGCTTTTGCTGCATCCCATAGGTTTTGGGTCATCGTGTCTCCATCGTCATTTGTTTCTAGGTATTTTTTTATTTCTTCTTTGATATCTTCAGTGATCACTTCGTTATTAAGTAGTGTATTGTTTAGCCTCCATGTGTTTGTATTTTTTACAGATCTTACAGTCTCAAGGCATTGTGGTCAGAAAAGATACTTGATACAATTTCAATTTTCTTAAATTTACCAAGGCTTGATGTGTGACACAAGATATGATCTATCCTGGAGAATGTTCCATGAGTACTTGAGAAAAATGTGTATTCTGTTGTTTTGGAATGGAGTGTCCTATAAATATCAATTGAGCCCATCTTGTTTAATGTATCACTTAAAGCTTGTGTTTCCTTATTTATTTTCATTTTGGATGATCTGTCTATTGGTGAAAGTGGGGTGTTAAAGTCCCATACTATGAATGTGTTACTGTCGATTTCCCCTTTTATGGCTGTTAGTATTTGCCTTATGTATTGAGGTGCTCCTATGTTGGGTGTATACATATTTACTATTGTTATATCTTCTTCTTGGATCGATCCCTTGATCATTATGTAGTGTCCTTCTTTGTCTCTTCTAATAGTCTTTATTTTAAAGTCTATTTTGTCTGATATGAGATTTTCTACTCCAGCTTTCTCTTGGTTTCCATTTGCATGGAATATCTCTTTCCATCCCCTTAGTTTCAGTCTGTATGTGTCTCTAGGTCTGAAGTGGGTCTCTTGTAGACAGCAGATATATATGTCTTGTTTTAGTATCCATTCAGCCAATCTGTGTCTTTTGGTGGGAGCATTTAATCCATTTACTTTTAAGGTAATTATTGATATGTGTGTTCCTATTCCCATTTTCTAAATTGTTTTGGGTTCATTATTGTAGGTCTTTTCCTTCTCTTGTGTTTCTTGCCTAGAGAAGTTCCTTTAGCATTTGTTGTAAAGCTGGTTTTGTGGTGCTGAACTCTCTCAGCTTTTGCTTGTCTGTAAAGCTTTTAATTTCTCCATCAAATCTGAATGAGATCCTTGCTGGGTAGAGTAATCTTGGTTGCAGGTTTTTCTCCTTCATCACTTTCAGTATGTCCTGCCACTCCCTTCTGGTTTGCAGTGTTTCTGCTGAAAGATCAGCTGTTAACCTTATGGGGATTCCCTTGTGTGTTATTTGTTGTTTTTCCCTTGCTGCTTTTAATATGCTTTCTTTGTATTTAATTTTTGACAGTTTGATTAATATGTGTCTTGGCATATTTCTCCTTGTATTTATCCTGTATGGGACTCTCTGTAGTTCCTGGACTTGATTAACTATTTCCTTTCCCGTATTAGGGAAGTTTTCAACTATAATCTCTTCAAATATTTTCTCAGTCCCTTTCTTTTTCTCTTCTTCTTCTGTAACCCCTATAATTTGAAAGTTGGTGCATTTAATGTTGTCCCAGATGTCTCTGAGACTGTCCTCAGTTCTTTTCATTCTTTTCTCTTTATTCTGCTCTACAGTAGTTATTTCCACTATTTTATCTTCCAGGTCACTTTTCCGTTCTTCTGCCTCAGTTATTCTGCTATTGATCCCATCTAGAGAATTTTTAATTTCATTTTTTGTGTTGTTCATTATTGTTTGTTTGCTCTTCAGTTCTTCTAGGTCCTTGTTAAATGTTTCTTGCATTTTGTCTATCCTTTTTCCACGATTTTGGATCATCTTTACTATCATTATTCTGAATTCTTTTTCAGGTAGACTGCCTATTTCCTTTTCATTTGTTAGGTCTGGTGGGTTTTTATCTTGCTCTTTCATCTGCGGTGTGTTTTTCTGTCTTCTCATTTTGCTTATCTTACTGTGCTTGGGGTTTCTTTTTTGCAGGCTGCAGGTTCATAGTTCCCGTTGTTTTTGGTGTCTGTCTCTAGTGGCTAAGTTTGGTTCAGTGGGTTATGTAGGCTTCCTGGTGGAGGGGACTAGTGCCTGTGTTCTGGTGGATGAGGCTGGACATTGTCTCTCTGGTGGCCAGGTCCACGTTTGGTGGTGTGTTTTTTTGGGTGTCTGTGGCCTTATTATGATTTTAGGTAGCCTCTCTGCTAATGGGTGGTGTTGTGTTCCTGTTTTACTAGTTGTTTGGCATAGGGTGTCCAGCACTGTAGCTTGCTGGTCATTGAGTGAAGCTGGGTGCTGGAGTTGAGATGGAGATCTCTGGGAGATTTTCACCATTTTATATTATGTGGAGCTGGGAGGTCTCTTGTGGACCAGTGTCCTGAAGTTGGCTCTCCCACCTCAGAGGCACAGCACTGACTCCTAGTTGTAGCTCCAAGAGCCTTTAATCCACACGGCTCAGAATAAAAGGGAGAAAAAGTAGAGAGAAAGAATTAGTAGAAGTAGGAAGAAAGAAAGAAAAAAAGAAAGAAAGGAAGGAAGGAAGGAAGAAATAATTAAAGAAAGAAAGAAGGAAAGAAAGAAAGAAAGGAGGGAGGGTGGGAGGGACGGTGGGAGGAAGGAAGGAAGGAAGGAGGGAAGGAAGGAAAACAGAAAGAAAGAAAGAAAGAAGGAAGATAAAGTAAAATAAAATAAAATAAAATATAATAAAGTTATTAAATTAAAAAAATAATTATTAAGAAAAAATTTAAAAAAGAAAAAAACAGACGGATAGAACCCTAGGACAAATGGTGGAAGCAAAGCTATACAGAGAAAATCTCATACAGAAGCATATACATATGCACTCACAAAAAGAGGAAAAGGGGAAAAAATCATAAATCTTGCCCTCAAAGTCCACCTCCTCAATTTGGGTTGATTCGTTGTCTAAAGGAGGAAAGGAAGGAAGGAAGGAAGGAAGGAAGGAAAGAAAGAAAGAAAGAAAGAAAGAAAGAAAGAAAGAAAGAAAGAAAGAAAGAAAGAAAGAAAGAAAGAAAGAAAGAAAGAAAGAAAGAAAGAAAGAAAGAAAGAAAGAAAGAAGATAAAGTAAAATAAAATAAAGTTATTAAAATAAAAATAATTATTAAGAAAAAAAATTTAAAAAAAAACAGAGAGATAGACCCCTAGGACAAATGGTGGAAGCAAAGCTATACAGACAAAATCTCACACAGAAGAAATACACACAGACACATACACATACACACTCACAAAAAGAGGAAAAGGGGAAGAAAATCATAAACCTTGCTCTCAAAGTCCACCTCCTCAATTTGGGATGATTTGTTGTCTATTCATGTATTCCACAGATGCAGGGTACATCAAGCTGATTGTGGAGCTTTAATCCACTGCTTCTGATTTCCCTTTCTCTTCTTTGTTCTCACAGCTCCCAGGGGCTCAGCTTTGGATTTGGCCCCGCTTCTGCATGTAGGTCGCCGGAGGGCGTCTGTTTTTCGCTCAGACGGTACGGGGTTAAAGGAGCCACTGATTCGGGGGCTCTGGCTCACTCAGGCCGTGTGGAGGGAGGGGCATGGAGTGCGGGGCGAGCCTGCAGTGGCAGAGGCCGGCGTGACGTTACACCAGCCTGAGGCTCGCCGTGCGTTCTCCCGGGCAAGTTGTCCCTGGATCCCGGGCACCTGGCAGCATCATGATGTTTTTTTAATGAATCTTTGCAAACAACAGTAATTCTATGAATTCCTGCCAGAAAATCATATGATGAATGTATAAGCATCATGGTTACCAGATCAATACATATTATGGGACATTCTGTGTAATAATTGTCCTTCCCTCCTTGAAATACCAAGGTCCTAAAAGGCAAAGAAAAAACAAGAAATGTTTCCCTATTAGGGAGCTGAAAAAATATATAACTAATACATCAGGTGATCCATGATTGAATTCTAGTAAATTAATTCATTTTTAGTGGGACAACTGATGAAATTGTCAATAGATAACACAATTATTTTGTATTGATATTAATTTTCTGAGTTGACAATTATACTGTGACTGTATAAGGTATGTGTAACTTACTCATTCCAAAGCATACATGGTGAGATGAAGAACTAGAGAGGGAGACAGAGAATGTTAAAGTCAATGCAATAAAAATGCTAACATATGTGAAATGTAGGTTAAGGTCATATGGGAAGTTTTCATATGTTTTTCACAACTCTTCTGTAAAATATGTACTTCAAAATAAATTTTTTTAAAGTACACTGCAATATTTTTTTCACTCAATTTTACTTCTTTCTATTCATTTTTTTTTGAAGCAGAGGGTCATAGAGATAAGAGATGAAAGTTCGAGAACAAAGGCATGCAAAATCCGTACAGGATTTAAAGTCCAAAATGAGTTTTAAACAGTAAAACATTAAAAAAAACGGGTAATGGATTAATTAGTGGAAAATAATAAGTAAAGAAAATTGAAATATAAAAGTCATAGAGGTTTTGGAGGTTTAGAAGGTAAGATTTTCATTCACATTAGTTTCAAAATTGTAAACTAATGTTCCTGTGAGAGCTGCAACTTAAACAGAGGCAAAATGTAACTCCACATTTTTCCCTACATGATTATACAACAAAATACCAAAGTAATTCATATATTCATGCAAGAAACTCTTAAACTAGAATTGATGTCCATATTGTTGGAGAAAGTGCACAAATTTGGGAGCCAGAGAGATCTGCATTTGAATCTTACTCTTCCAATTTCCAGCTTCTTGACAAATGTTAGTTCCCTTTTTATAAAAGAGAAAACTGGCTAATTTTGTTGCACTCTGTGAATTTTAAGATGAGTTGCAAAGAGCACAGAAGGAGTTTAAATCTGTAGTTTTTTAAGACACTAGCTAGTTTCATTCAGCAAGTTAAGGCTTTGCCAGAGCACGATCCATATTTATCTGCATAAAAATTTCTCCCCAGAAATTCTGCTTCAATGATGTGGAGGTGGTCCAAGAATCTGCATGTTTAACAAGCACCCCCAGGTTATTCAGAAGTACATTACATTTTATGAATCACTGCTTTAGATGGAGAATCCCCAAATTACTGCATTAGGCTAAGCTTGCTCTATAATATTAATATTATGAACTGATTTTCTGAAAAGTTATTTTACACACATTTGACTAAGAAAAATACATAAAGAAAACATTCTTAAATTATTTCTTCTTAATATCAGGTACATCTGAGTTAGGAAAAAGTAAAAGTTAACTATATTTTTTAAAAATATATTGGTTATTAAAACAAAAAACCTTGCCACAGTGATTGCCACTTGCATTTTAAATCACAACAATGAGATTGGCAATAATCACGGATGAATTTTGAAATGGAAAGTAACCTGAGTTGGCCAATATTTGGGAGAAAAATAAATAAGAAAATAGAGAAAATGAGTCATATTAATCAATGTACTTGAAGATACTTAAATTACACAAGAGATTATTTTCAGCAATAGCTATATTTAGAAAAGTAGAGAAGTATATTGATTGTGTCGTATTGTAAAGGGGTTAGATAGATAGATTCCTTATTATATAACAGATATTTTTGGTGAGAACACAAAATGATATAACATATTTACCTCTCACAGGGATATTTCTAGATTTAACTACTGTTCCCATTATGATCTTACCAAGAATTATCAGGGAATTAAATTTAAATATAAATTTATTCAATTTTCCCTCCTTACATTGGGAATAGCTACCCTTGATGAAAGAATATTGCCTTTATAGATAAAACTCTACAAATTGACATGCAAATGCCAACAAATTCTGTTAACAATACCCCAGAGAAAATGCCACACTTCCTCAGTTCAGTTGTCTAACTAATGTAATATTTTCTCCTTGACAGTGGCCGAAGTGACATTTTATAGATAAGCATGGTAGTTACCCTCCATGATCACATCTTTGAAAACTATAGCAGTTTTTTTTAGATGTGACACTGGTAGTGAACCCTAACTCTGTAAACTCACCTTTCTTTCTTAATCTATTTTGTTCAGAGACTCTAATGATGCATATTTTGTCAATATATTGACATATACATATAGATACATACACATATAGTTTATGTATCTTATGAGCTTTGCCTGAAGGATGTCCTAAAATATGAGGGAAATACTTTAAGCATCAAACAAAGAAAAATTAAAATTTATTCATTTATTTATGTTTAAAGTGTCACCAATTTTATTGTTGTGGGTTGGGTAGGGTGAGCAGTGGCCTAGCTAGTTAAGCAGACAATATCTATTTCATGAAAAATAAAAATAAAATGTTTCATTTGCAACTGACTATTGTTTAAGAGCATTTTTGGAAACATTGCTGTTGTCTGCTAAAATCATTGTAATTATTACATTAATTGTAATAATTATTAACAACTATTTCTTGATAATACAATTTTATTTTTGCTCTTAAATTAAAATGCAAGTGATCAAGAAACTCTAGTCCATAATATAAAGATTTGGATATAAAATATACAGTAATATATGTCCAAGAAAAAAAAATTAAGCTTAAAAATATAAGGGAAAAACAAATTAAGCATTTTTAACTGTAATTTGTAAGAAGAATTAATACGGTAGTATTAATAGTCTAGCTTGATATCTTAGATTTAAGGCATTGTGGCTATTTTTAAATTTTAGAAAGCTAAAATAAAATGGACTCTTCTCCTGATATATCTGTTCAAATATGAACACAGAACTACATGTGTAAAACATAACTTAAAACTATTGTTTTAGGGACAGTAAAACCTGCTTTCACTGTTTCTGCATTGGTAAATAAATTACTTTATTTCTCATTTTCTCCTGCTTTGACTTTGTAGGCATGCCCTCATTACCATATTCAATTAATTAGTGCACAAAGGTAATATTCTAGTGCTCACAACTCATGGAGTTGCATTATTGACTCCAAATAAATAGGGCAGATTTTTAACGCAAGGTGAGCATTCAGAGATCAGAGGGAACAAAGCAAAGAACTTTACACCTTTGTGAAAATACTAGTACTAAAAATTCATTACCTGACCAAGAAGACCTCTACAAGGACAAAGAAATAGCCAAAAGGAAAATAAATAAATAAATAAATAAATAAAAGATAGAGCACATTAAAATTAAATGTAAAAAGTAAAGTTTCATTAATTTTTATCTCACCTTGACCTGAGCTGACTGAGTGGGATTAGAACAAAAGTATTTTTTTAGAAACTTGCCTTCTCACATTCTGAGAGAAAAAAACAAGCATTATGTTGGCTCTGTAATTTTTGTATTTATTATATTTGTACACCAGAGGCAAAAAGTATTTCAATCCACGATATTTTCTGTATGTTCAAATGTTTCTTAATTCCTTACTGAGCTAATGCAGAAGGGTTTCACAGAGTGTTTTACATAGCTTTGTTGAAAAAAAATGCAAATACAAATGTGACTTAAGATTTTTGAATCTTATATTCTGTTCTGCCTTGCCAATAGAGTCATTTTAGCATGTAACTTGGAAATAGGTCCTTCTTAAGGACAAATTTTAAAGCAATGCCTTATGTTTGATCTTTAAATATAGCCAAATTCCATTACCTGCGGCATAGGAGACATAATCCCCTAATAGCCACAGCAGCAGTGTATGTGATCAGCCACAGCCTCAATTTCAGTCATGCAGATTTTCCCCTTTTTCCTCCAAAGATCAACTCTTCAACACCTTTCCTACACTGCTACTAACTTGAATGAACCTCTTCATCTTGAGTAAAATAATAGCAATATAGCTTCAGGTAACACACGTACTTCAAAATGTCTCCTCGCTGTATCCCATTACAGACTCTTCTCATGATATGTTCACTCTAAAATGGAAAGCACTGGGAAGATAATGCAAATGACTCTCCTCCTTGTCTCTGCTGGGTTTTGTGTTCTCTCAACTTCCCTTGCCCTTCTTTTTCTGGCTCCAGGTACACTGCTGTTACCAGCAGAACTTTTTCTGCTTCCAAGTCCCTTACTTTCCCGCAGGAATGTCCTCAAAAAAATTTTTTTAAGTCATTGAAAACTTGATTTACTGGTAAAATGGTCCAGAAGGAAGCACTTAAGCTTAAGGGATTGATTTTCAAGGAGAAAAATGGGAAAATTATATGCATGTTTTAAGGGGCATCAATACCTGCCTCTCTTCCTTAAAACACTGCCTTCCTTAAAATGCTTGCTACCTTACCCTTCCAAGGTTCAATCTTACTCTTTGTTATGTTCATATTCTTCACATCATTTCTTCTACTTCCCCCTTCTTTGAAATTATATTCCTTAATTTTCCCAGATCATTTTGTCCTTGTTGAATTTTAAAAGTTCTTAAAACTAATATTTTAATTAAGTTTCTGTTAGTTATCAATTTTGAAAGAAAGTTTGCCTTTTCAAATCAAATTACAGTGAATCAACAAGTTATTTCACTTGGCTCACATTTCAGATAACTTTATTTATTAGGGGACAAATTCTTTTACCTGGATCAATTTTAGAGGATGTTCTTGCTCAACACAAAGCAAACCATCTGCCCTAAGGCAACTCTGTTGAATTTTAATTAGTTGCATCAAGCGCAATATACAATATTTCAACATTATTTATGTTTTGACCCACATGTAGAAATTATATCTCATTAAAAACATATGACATTGCTCCAATAGCTAGAATACAAATTCTTTTGTGCATGTAGAAACTGGTTTGGGATTTTCCTAGTTATTCCTAATTATTTAAAGCAAAATTGTAAAAGTGATCTAATGGTTTTTAGATGATTATAACTTATTGCAAGTTTCAACTAATATTCTCACATTTTATTAGATTTAGAACTTCGAAAAAAATTGATTTTCAGTTGATTTTCAATGACAGTGTTTTTCCATTGTAAATAGAATAAGCTTGACTTTTTTATAATCATATTATCTTAACATATTGATAGATTTGCTCATATAGATTTTACTGCAACAGAATTTTATGACAATTAATTCTACGGAACCTAACATGAAAAAATTAAGAATATATAGTAATGCATAATGAAACACATATTCCTCTGAAGAATACTCTGAAAAATTTATGCAATTTTCAAATATTCTTGAAAATATCACCATCATCTCACAATTAGAAGAGACACATATCCAAGATATAATATAACCACTATGGAAATAAAACCATTGATATATAATAATGTAACATCTCTGAGAATTTTGCCTAAATTCACTGTGAATACTTAAAAACAAAACAAAATAAAACAAAAAGTCAAAACAGCATGAGAGACTGTAAAATTGGCATGGTTAAGACACAGATTTAGGTATGATTCATTATTCAATTACAGTAAAAGTACAGTAGTTTTCCAAAATGTTATTCTAAATATGTAACTTTACTTGAAAACAGTTTATGCCATAGAAAATAAGTTTCCCTATATTCAAATTAGAGTAAAACACAGCAGATCAGGGGTAGAATAATTCTTTAATCACGAATGATTCTTGTCCAGACAATTCAAAACCAATAAAGCTATGAGTTTTAAATAGACATTTAAATGTCAGAAAATGGCAATGCATATTTTAATTATTCAGTACTTAAAAGCTCAAAGGCATATGAGGAGTCTCAGCATGGAAGTATAAGAATGCCACCTTGTGTAGCAGTGATACATATTTCCAAGTACTTTGCGGACACGAGAAGAAATAAGGTGGGGAGGTGGAAACTTTCTCTCATTGCTACTCTCTAATTTAAAATACTTGGAGAAAAGCTTAAGGAAATTTGTTACAATTTTCTTTTTTTTCCCTGAATATCAGCTTGTGAAAGTGACATTGTGTTGTACGCAAGAACAGATCTTGTTTAAGAAATGTTTCACTGTTATGTTCCCTCAGGCTGAGCGATCTCTTTCTCTCTCTCCTTGAATGGCTTGCATAAATTGAGCTTTCTGACATATGCATCCAACTGAAACAAATTAATAACTGCCCTCAATTGCACAGGAACATTGTTTTTGCACCATTCATTACTACATTAGTCCTTCAGTTATTTAGGACTTCCCTCTCATGTAAGGATTTGAAACAGTGACCAAATGTTTATGCCAGAGCTTCATTTTTTTGACAAAGGCAGTAGAAAACTGTCAACTGTTTCAAAAACTTCAATAGTGTGATTTTGGCTAGAAAATATATACACACAGAGAATTCAGACAAGCTTATTCTTCAATAATAGGATTATCTGGTTGAGAGTCCTAACAGGCCTTTCTTTTATGACACAAGTACCATCTCATTTTTCACTATGCTCATTCTACTCACAAAGATCATTTTTCAATTACTTCAATCCTATTTCAGTGTCCCTTTCATTAAAAAAAAAGAAATATGAAGTTCCTGTTCTTTCTGGCAAAGAAAATTTTATATTCCTTCACCTTATCTACAAGTCTAATATGAGATCCTTGAACAAAATTGTTAATGAAATCACTGGGGAAAGGAAAAAGAAAAAATCTTCAAATCAACATATCATTCATAAAAGAAAACAAAAGCATGTGTCAGTCACCCAGATAGGTTAAACAAAAGTCTCTGTCTGAAAAATTCATCCTTTACTTCTTACATTGATCAAAGTCATAAGTGGTGTTATAACCAGGATCAGCCTTAGAAAAGAACCATGAAAGAGATGAACGTCACCAAAGGAGTTCCTTAAGCGTCACTGCCATCTTCTTTCTGGTTCCTGTTACTGTGCCACTTTTTCCCTGTTTCTCTTTCTTGTTCTTTCCTCTCAATGGAAACATATCCCTCAACTTGACTGAAGCCCTGTGTGTAGCACTGGCTCTGCTTGGCAGGTATCTTGATTCCTATTCCTGGGTTGTCTTTAATATGATCATAAGTGAGTGTGATCATGAGTTAATTGAAATGAATAAATATTTTTCTAGATGGTAATAGTTATATACCCAAAGTGATTTAAATCTTATGAATTTCAAACAAGGCAAAATAAGGATATATACTATATTAACCTATGCCTCATCTTCTGCCTCTGTTTTTCCTAACTTCTCACAGCTGGATGCAAAAAAAGACCAGGGAACTCCCATTCAGTGTGGAGCAAATTCAGTTGAGGCAGCAAAAGCTTAAGAATTTTTGCCCTTTCCCTCCCATTCATTTAAAGTATCTTTTGGTTTGTAAAAAATCTAGTATACCATATAAATAGTTTCCTTATAAGGAAAATCCAGAAATGTTCACTTACAATGTGATTTCATCAAAGACAAATTTATTTACACTGTTGAATGTTAACTTTAAACATTGTAAAACTCCTGCAAATTGTATCCATACATCTAGATACTTTGTATGCAATGCAAAAGCCATATACAAAATGAACAAAAAGTAGCATTAATAATGAGAGTATAGGGATATTCTTAACCTATTTTACAGCTGCACACACACACAAGCTAAAAAATAAGTGTGCTTTAATATACAAGAAGAATGTAAAATACTGAATAAATACATAGATTCTAAAAGCCTTTATTTTATTCTTTGATTCTGGATGAATGACTTCTTTGCTTGGCATGTGGTTCTTCATTACCTAGCTTAATTAACTGATGACTGCAAAAGTTAATTAACTTAATTTTTTATCTTATCTGATCTATGGATCATTTACTCATAAGGTAAGAATATAGCATAGTATGGAATTTTTCATAGCATATATTTTATTCTTAATTCTCATTAGTGGATATAAAATAGGAAACTGATGTCACTTGTTTTATTGTACATAATGCCATGTTATTATACATAAAGCATCACTTTTTATTAAATATCGGATTTAGAAAATCAACTATTTCACACAAATGACTTGAAATCACTAGTGTCAGTTGTATATTATTTTAGTAATTGTATTATTGTTGTGTTTTTAATAATTTATATGTCGGGAATTGTTCAAACTACCATTTATTATAAAAACAGAGATTTAAATGTGATTTACATTTAATTATGAAACAAATTGGTAAAATGATTAACAATATGTGAAATAAAAGTCTCACACAAGGTTATATAGGAGATAAATTTATCAATAAATAATCGTAGCACCAAATTCATTAATGCTAGGAGAATTAATCCCTCCTATAATATTTACATAAGAACAAATGTCAACTACTGACATTTTCAAGAAATTAATTTTGACTACAAATTAATCATATCTGATATGATCTTGGAGTAAAATTTCCCAAAATACAGAAGTCTTGATACAATTCTGAATCCAAACAAAATGGGAGGCAGCCTTATACAAGAGCATGAGCAAGGGTTTTGGACACAGATAGACCTAGTTTTAAATGTTCGGTCAACTATTTTCTATGAGTATAAAAATTCAAAAAGACATTTAATTTTTTAGCTTATGGTTCCCATCTGTAAAAAGGTGACCATTTTGGTGATGCAATATGTACACAATGGTTAACACTGAGTGTGCATATAGTAGATTTTCTTTTAGCATCAATTTAATATGACATTGCTATTATTGTTTTTTCCTGTATAATATCCAGGCCATCATCAGTTCTCTATGAACAAAATACAATAAATAAGAATCTCATTCAATGCTTCAGCTTATCCATGATGACAATAACAGAAACAACTCGTCCAAACAGAGGCACACTTGTCAAGCACCTGCCAAGCACTCTGTTAAATATTTTTAGTTGTGTTATGCAATATTGACAAAAATCTCATAATATTTTGATTTTAATTGAAAACTATTTCCAAAAAATATAGTCATGCAGGTGTGAAGTGACAAGCAAAATTCAAATCTACTTTTCTATGATGTCAAGCCTATGTCTGATGAAATATTAAATTTAGTCACATTGTTTTTACTATATGTTTATGATAGAACTTTTTAAAAAGTTAAATAAAATGCATGGTTAAGGTTTTAAATGAAACACTGAAATAATTACATTCTTTCAAATAAAAAAAGGAAGTATAAATTGTGAAGTGAGAAATAAGTTTTGTTCACAGAGACCTGGTGATAGAACTCAAGTTTCCCCCATTAATTTATAAGCTTCATCTTGCTATCTTTAATTTAGGAAGGAATGCTGTCAAAACTGGCCAAGCTGTTCTAACAGACTTGACACCATTTTGACAAACAAAGCACAGCACACCCAGAGGCATTAGGGATCAAGACTTCCCAAAGATCATGTGTACTTTGGCAATCTGTGTATTTTAAATTTTTGAGAACATTAAATCTCATAAAATTGGATATTTTGTGCAGAATTTTACATGTATGCATGCCTTTAATAGAGTTGAATATTTTTATGAAACTGATGTATCCCTAAAATATTTTTGAAAATCAATTTTAGAATATAGAATCATATTTTCCCACCAGTTTCATTGTTTCACTTGACATGTATTTCACTTGATATATATCTAAAATATTTTTGTAAAACCGATTTCCGAATATAGGATCTTATTTCCCCCTGATTTTCTATCACTTGATACGTGTTTCTCTGAGAAACTAGTTAGAAATTCACTTTTAAAAGTATATAAAACTTACATTTAAGGATCTAGGTTTTGAATATATTGTGAATGTCAAAATAATAGTAATGTTCAAAAGAATTTGTAAATAGAAATGTAAATGATGGGCAAGTATTTTGGCTTTTGTATCAATGATAATTTAATATTCTAAGGAAATAGTAACAATTATGAGAAAATTGAAAATAAATGGAATAGTCTCAAATTTGCATGTATTAAAACCTTTTCTTCCACAAGATGTTATAGCAAATAATATACTAAATCTAATTTTAATAAACACTAATTGGGTCCTAGTCACTACTTTAATTACCTCTTTTAATCTCCATAATAGGATTTTAGGTACTGTACTCAATTTTTTAAACAAAAATCCATTTTAAAATAATTGTAGCAAAATTGATAATCAGAAAGGTTAACTAATGTGCCCATGGTTATATTATTGATACATTGTGAAATCACCTCAAACCTGATTTACTCGAATCCAAAACTCATGGCCTTCATCACTTTGCTGCAATGACCCAACATAATTCTCTGAGTGTGCTACATCCTGATTCCTACAAAATTGTAGAAGCTCTTGGCTTTTAGAAATGAAAAGAAATTTCAGAGTTGAGTATGAACAATTAAACTTGTAAGAAAATTTGAAAGAACTGGAAATAGGGATAACATTAATATATTGTTCAACTAAACAAAAATAAACCTTACTTGTACAGAATTTTGTCAGGAGAATAATATGAGAATTTAAAAAATATTATTTACGAAGGTCCAGCCTGTTCAAATATCCATTTAAAATGTTGTCTTCCAAGGATTCTTTAACATAGGTTCAAAGGATATGTACATTAATCCAAGTATATAAATCTCAGAAGAAGTTTTTCATTGTACTCATATTCAATAATTAGGAAATTCAGATATTATATATATATATATATATATATATATATATATAATCAGTTCTCACCAATAAACTGATGGGACACTTTATTCAATAATAAATAAATACATGGTATCATCCCTGCCTTAAATGGCCTTTTCTTCGAGTTCTGAGTCAGAAGATATGGGATACTTTTAGAAAAATTAAAATAGAAACAGGAACAAAATATTTAAAAAAGTGAAACCTGTCTATGTCTGTCCTAGTAGTTGCTTAAGATGCACTTTTGAGTGGAGAAAAGGTTGATTTACCACATATGTCACGTTCTGTTCATTATCTCTCAACATTTGGGGTGCCTCCTAAATTAGGTTTATTTTATTATATTTAGAAACATGACACTAAAACATGATGCTGTCATGACATATGATATATCATGACATATGACATATATCATGACATATGATATACGTTTTGCAAAAATTATTAACACTTATAGGAATGCCAGAATGTTATAAGCACAATAACTCTTTCATCAGCACATGTTCATTACTCACTCTTCACATACAAACTATGGACCAGTATTGAGAGATTCAATAAAGAACACAACAATTTACATGCCCTCACCTTATGTTTTGTTTTGATCTGATATAATTTCAAATCCACTTTTTTGTTGCCATTGTTTTACTCTAAGAGTGAAGTTTGTTTTGTTCTAAGGGTGAAGTTGTTTACCTTGAGGAAGCTGTGTCAGGATGCCCTCATCCACATCTGTGGTTGTCAATAAGCACTCAGTAGCTCAGATTTTGATTAGCACTGCTGGGGTTATTGATAAGAATGTGTGGAGGAGCAACTATGGTTAGGGGATGTTTGTTTTAAATACCAATAGGTTTGACCTACAACTTAAGAGTGTTGGGTCTGGGGAAGAAGATTCTTGATCTAAGTGGCTCTCCAGAGACCTTAGGACATTAGCTCCTGCCTGGACAAAGTGACTCTGCAAGGTAGTGGTGAAAATCATACAGCTGCCCAGAGAAGCTCATCTTGCTGGCTAACACCTGTGTCCTCCTTCTCTAGCAACATGCTCTAGCAGCAAGAGACTTTTACCCCAGCAGCTGGACATCAGCTTCTCAGTGGCTGAGCCAAATCTCCAGACAACCAACTCATAGAAAGATTCGTCTCAACTAAATTTGTACTTTATTCTTTTCATCTCCTTGCCTGGAATAATGGTGTAATTAATCTATTATTGGTTTGGAGTATGTTATTTCTTTATTGGTTTATAAGAGATATTATCCTGTATGCTATTGGCTTGTGAAATTATTATAATTCTCACAGTGAACCTGTGTTAAATAGATTAATTGAAAAAGACAATCTCAGTCTCTGAGCAAAATTTGACACTTCTGGAAACAAAACACCTTACATGTATTTTACAAAGTTTTAATTTTATAAAGTTTTTATAAATCTTTATAAAGTTTAAATTTTAATATAATTTCAGATAATAAATTTGCTCTTTTTTTGTATTATTAACATTTTATGGAGCAAATGGGATATAAGCTAAACTGTGAAGTAGAGACATGATTTGAATATTTAGAAGACTTATAAAGCATCCTGGTTACAAGGAAAGCTGTGGAAAGATAAAAGAAGGCCATGGTATTATTGGGAGTGAAGACTTGGTAAAAAAAAAAAAAAAAAAAGGCCTCAATTTATTTTCTAACATATAAAGCCTGATTCTTCAGCTTACCTAACTTGTAGCATTGAGAATATTTAGTTAATTTAAGCAAATATTACTAGGATACTACTTTGAAATAGTAGGTATTAATCAAAAGCTTGTCTTCTTTCTCCCATAGAATAGTACTCAGATTGCTAAAGGCATCTGGAATACTAGTCAAAAACTCCCTCTAAAAACAATATTGAAACTGTGTATGTTATTGACGTTTGATAATTAAGACAGTAAGACTGATAGACACATGCCAAATGTATTGAAGCAGAAAGTTTGGTGTTCTGAATATAGATCCTGGGATGCGAATAGAATATACAGGGAGAGATCTCTAGCATAACTTGTAAAAAGAGAATTATAAAACAATTCATACAGCAAGAATTAACAATAAAGAAATATTTGTGTTATATTGTGAAATCAATCTATAGTTACGGATTTATATATTTATTGTGATATATATATAACCTGTATTAAAGATTCTGAAAAAAACTTTATTTAAATACTTTTTTTAACTAATGTTTAAAATTATTTTCATATTTTACGGGATAATTATTTAAGGGCTTCAGACTAGGGGCACAATACATGCATGGTTAAACTAAATCTAGGCAGTTTTCTTTTCCCATCAAATTCAAGGCAACTTCTTCAAGGATGGCTTTCCAACTTAAAAATGTAAATGAAAGCTGGAGAAGAAAATTTATTAAGAAATATAATCTAACCCTCCCAGACTTCAAGCAGTACTACAAAGCTACAGTAATCAAAAGACTGTAGTATTGGCACAAAAACAGACATATGGATCAATGGAACAGAAGAGAGAGACCAGAAATAAACCATACACCTATGGTCAATTAATCTTCGAAAAAGGAGGCAAGAATATACAATGGGGAAAGGACAGTATCTTCAGCAAGTGATGTTGGGAAAGTTGGACTGTCTCATGCAAATCAATGAAGTTAGAACACACCCTCACACCATACACAAAAATAAACTAAAAATGGCTTAAAGACTTAAATAGAAAACATGACACCATAAAACTACGATAAGAGAACATAGGCAAAACATTCTCTGACATTAATCATACCAGTGTTTTCTTAGGTCAGTCTCCCAAGGCAATAGAAGTGAAAGAAAAAATAAATAAATGGACCTAATCAAACTAACAGACATAGAGAACAGATTTGTGATTGCCAAGGGGAAAAAATGGTGGGAGAGAGAAGGATTGGGAGTTTGGGATTAACAGATGCAAACTATTATGTATAGTTTATATATATAATATAATATATATATATATAGTTTATATAATATAATATATAACATATTATATCATAATATAATATAGTTTATATATGTTATGTATAGTTTATAATATATATATATGGATAAAAATAAGGTTCTATTGTATAACACAATGAAGTATATTCAATATCCTGTGATAAACCATATGGAAAAGAATATGAAAAAGTATATATGTGTGTGTGTGTGTGTGTGTGTGTGTATGTGTGTGTGTGTGTATAACTGAACCACTTTGCTGTACAGCAGAAATTAACACAGCATTGTAATTCAACTACATTTCAATAAAATTTTTTTAAAAGAAATATAATCTAAGAAGGCAAAAATTATTTGAAGAAATACAGCAGCGGCCATCATTATTAAGGCATAACTACTGACTTACTTTCACAATTAGTGTGGTTTGCAGTTATCTGCCATCATTCATCTGGCTGGTCCCCCTCATGTGTCTGCTTGTAAAACTGTACAAATGTTATGACTTCACGCAGTGCTGCTATAGCAAAGAAGAAAGCATAGAGAGTTAGATATGAGGATGGAACACTGTATTTGGAATCAAAAATACTGAATTGGGTATTTGTTACCTATGTGAATATTGACAAGCCACTTAAATTCTTTTAAAATGATTTTCTAATTTTAGATTTAAATGCAATACCTCATAGTATTATTCACTAATGTCAAGTAAAACAATAGGACAATTTAAAATGTAAAATTTACTAAAAATATTATATTATCAATTCTGTTTTAAGTAAGGTTCCTTAACAAAGAAAATTGATATTCTTATAAATCAAATTACTACATAATGCATGATGTTTAACCTGAACACCTAAGTATATATACGTCAGGTACTGTGAACATAATCAATTCCTTCATTTTAAACATTTCAGAGTTCAAATTTATTTCTCAATAAATATGAAGTACCTGTAGGATGAACACTAAATTCTAGAAGAGTTATGCACATCATTTATGTTAAATAAGCATAGAGAAAAAAAATGTGAAAGAAAAATTATCTTCAAAATATAATTGCAAATATCTAATGGTAAATTTATATTAATTTTATATTAAAAAGGCATATTGCTGCCTAGAATATTTTTGTCAATATTCATGATATATACATCAAATTCAAATTAATCATTCAAAAGTTTAAATTATTTGTATCCCATCTTTCCAATGAAATATTATTTAAGGCTAGTCTATTACATGGATCTTGATTCTCTGTAACTTGGTTTCATAGGTTTATGTGAGTACTACCTTATTTTTACTTTTATTTTTACTTTTATTTTTTTTATTATTATATTTCCTGAAAAGAATTCTTAAATCTGTTTGTGGGATTATTTCTAACAAGAGCAATTCTCAGCAAATAGTAAACCTAATCAGAAAATAAACTCTTGCTATAGTTTCCTAAGCTATATTGAAATACTCTGCCTTACTACTTGGCTATATAATCCTCTTTCACCTGCATATCAAGGATATACTTCTCACAGAAGTATGAGGATTAATAAAAAAGTCATTAATAGAATCTTCTATATGCTTCCTTGTTCCAAAAGACTTCATAAGAGATATATTTTAGTACTTAGAAACTTTCTAAAAGGCATATAGGTAACAACAATCTTAAAGATAAGAAAATTAATTCAAAGGGATTAAAACTTTACCAATATGATGTCAAATATTTGCTTGAAACATGAGAAGTCAAAATGTTCAGTTGGTTGTTATGTTGGGTCATCAGTAACAGGTAGGGAACAAGAAAGTCTTTGATAAATCATAATTGAGAAAAGAACTCTTCTTGGTGAAGTCTATTTTAAATGTTTACATCACAGAATGACAACATATCACAGAAGCATAAAACATTAGAAATTGCAAGGCCTTCAGAGATCATTGATTCATAGTGTAAATTTAAAAGGCCACTAGGGAAATGCAGTGTCTACTTTGGACATAAAGGATTGTGATTTTAATATCTCCATACCTACTGAACTTAGTAACGTTCATTACAATCAAGTAAATTTTTCACTCAGCATTTTTTCTTTCACACCTATTAAAAGTTTTGATTTAGTATGACAAATTTTTCTTCTCAGAAATTATAGTAATTCATTTATTCTCAGACACAGGCTATTGATTTCAGTGAAGACATTTTATAGTATCTTTCTTCAGGGTTTACCTTCCTAATGTAAGGTCCTGAGCTAAATCTTTCAGCATCTTCTGGTCTACTTTATTGGATTAACACAGAATCATAGAGTTTTAGGACAAGAAGGAAAAATGTAGATTATCTTCTCCCACCACCTTCTATCTTCTTTATTTAATTGCAGAATTGTTTTATAAACTACTTTTGGGTATCTTCTAAGTAGAAAATTCCCCATTTACACAACTGTAATAGAGAACTATTTTTGATGTTAAGTGAAAATTTGTTTCTACATTCCATTTGTCATTTCTACTTCCTATCCTCAGTAAAGGAAAACAAATTAATAATATTACTTGACATTCCTCAATATCTGAGTATTCCTGTGTTGGCTTTCCTTCCCCAAATCTTACCTTTAGTTTATTTTTATTAATAAGGCATGCTTTTGAGTTGCATTACCACCCTTGTTACTGTGTGAATGCATTTGAATTTTCTACATTCTTCTTAAAATTTCCTACCAAAAATGTGACATAATTCTTCAAATAAGGTTAATGGCATTCTCAGAAGGCAGGCCTATCAGCTTTCTCATTCAGGATATATATGTCAAGGTAGATAAAAATAGCTTATTTCATGGTTATATTTCACTTTTAAATCACACAAAATTTATGATGAATTGAAAGTTTGATGCACACTTTCCAAATAACTACTATAAATGAAGAACAGCTTCCCTCCTCCTCAAGTAGGAAAAATTGTATTTATCTTCATGAAATTTAATCTTGTTATATTTTGACCATTGTTTCTAATTAGTTATGATCTTTTGGTTATTGGTACTGATATTAATGCATTTCTCCATTCTTATTTAACATAATTCAAAAATGCCAATGGCTTTGTCCACAGAACTAAAACAAAAAATTCTAAAATTTGTATGGAAACACATAAGACCTCAAATAGCCAAAACAATCTGAAAAAGAAGAACGAACCTGGATGTATCATCCTCCCTGATTTCAAACTATACTACAAAGCTACAGTAATCAAAACAATATGGTATTGGCACCAAAACAGACACATAGATTAATAGAGCAGAACAGACAGCCCAATTAATGTTATGGCCAATTAATCTATGACAAAGGAGGCAAAAATATATAATGGGGAAAAGACAGCCTCTTCAATAAATGGTGCTTGGAAAAATAAACAGCTACATGAAAAGGAATCAACTCAGCTCTCACACTATAAACAAAAATATATTCAAAATGGATTAAAGACATAAATGTAAGACCTGAAACTATAAAACTTCTAGAAGAAAACATGGGCAGTAA
Organism: Pseudorca crassidens; assembly: GCF_039906515.1. Taxonomy (NCBI): domain Eukaryota; kingdom Metazoa; phylum Chordata; class Mammalia; order Artiodactyla; family Delphinidae; genus Pseudorca; species Pseudorca crassidens. Next base: position 112,932,346 of record NC_090300.1, on the reverse strand, counting down.
GCTCTTTGGTGTTGGTCTTAGTAATATTTTTTTGGATATGTCTCTTCAGTCAGGAGAAACAAAATAAACAAATGGGACTACATCAAACTAAAAAGCTTTTGCACAGTGAAGGGAATTATCAATAAAACAAAAAGATCACCTACTGAATGGAAGAATATATTTGCAAATATCTCTGATAAGGGGTTAATATCCAAAACATGCAAAGAACTCATACAATTCATCATCAGAAAAACAATCAACACAATTAAAAAAATGGGCAGAGAATCTGAATAGACATTTTTCCAAGGAAGACATATAAATGGTCAACAGCCACAGACAAAGATGCTCATCATCACTCTTCATCAGGGAAATGCAAATCAATACTATACTTGTCAGAATGGCTATTATCAAAAAGACAACATATAAGAAACATTGAGAAAAGGGAACCCTCATGCACTGTTGGTGCGAATGTAAAGTGGTGTGGCCACAATGGAAAAAAAGGTACAGAGATTTCTCAAAAAATTAAAAATAGAACTACCATATGACCCAGCATTTCCACACCTGGATATTTATCCAAAGAAAATGAAAACACTAATTAGAAGAGATATATGCACCTCTCTGTTCATTGCAGTATTATTTACAATACCCAAGATATGGAAGTAACCTAAGGGTCCATCAACAGATGAATGGATAAAGAACATGTCATACACACACACACACACACACACACACACACACGCACACACATGCACAATGGAATATTAGCCATAAAAAGAATAAAATCCTGCCATTTATAACAACAAGAATGGATCTATAGGGAATTATGATATGTGAAATAAGTCAGAGAAACACAAACATTGCATGACTTCACTTACATGTGGAATCTAAAAAACAAAACAAATGAACAAACATAACAAAACAGAAACAGACTTATAGATGCGAAGAAAAAATAGGTAGCTGCCAGAAGGGTTGGGGGTGGAGGAAAAAAAAAATAGGTGAGGAGATTAAGAGATACAAACTTGAAGTTTCAAAATAAATGAGTCATGGGTGTGAAATGTACACAGTAGGTAATAGAGTCAATAACTATGTAAAAAATCATGAGTGTGCTTTGTATTTCTTTAATGAGTTGTTGGTAAAATGTGGACTAGGAGAGGGGAGAGGGCACAGATTTTACCAAGTTATTAAACATTTTCCTCCTAATGGAATGGGTAAAAACTCTATACCAGGCTTCCCTGGTGGTGCAGTGTTTGAGAGTCTGCCTGCCAATGCAGGGGACATGGGTTAGTGCCCCAGTCTGGGAAGATCCCACATGCCGCAGAGCGGCTGGGCCCGTGAGCCATGGCCACTGAGCCTGTCCGTCCGGAGCCTGTGCTCCACAATGGAAGAGGCCACAACAGTGAGAAGCCCGCATACAAGAAAATAAATAAATAAATAAATAAACAAACAAAAAAAACCCTCTATACCAACATATCTGTCTCATCCAGAAGGAGAGTGGCTAGATTCACTTTTCTTTTTTCTTCCAAAAGTCAGTCCCATGACTTTTCAATCCACTAGAACTTGGATTCTACTCATTGTTTAGTGTTTTATTGCAGCCTGTCCTTTACTATGAGGCACTGGAGCACTCATGTGTCTCTAGGAGTCCATGATTGTTTTATATTTGCTCTTTTCTCTATTACACACATTAGTCATCAATTCATGGTTTTGATTCTCTCTGGCTATGTCATAACTGATTCAAAGAACTTGAAATACTGCTACATGCTTATAATTATTGTAAATTTTTAATATTTCATATTTCTTTTTCCTCCCTATCTTTTTTTAAAATTTTTATTGGAGTATAATTGATTTACAGTGTTGTGTTATTTTCAGGTGCCTAGCAACATAGAAGCACCTCAATACATAAGGCAAATGCTAACAGCTATAACAGGGGAAAGCAACAGCAGCACAATAATAGTGGGGGACTTTAACACCCCACTTACACCAATGGATAGATCATCCAGACAGAAAATTAAGAAAGAAACACAAGCCTTACATGACACATTAGACCAGATATACTTAATTGATACTTATAAGACATTCCATCCAAAAGCAGCAGAATACACTTTCTTCTCAAGTGCACGTGGAACATTCTCCAGGACAGAGCACATCTTTGGTCACAAATCAAGCTTCGGTAAATTTAAGAAAATTGAAATCATGTCGAGCATCGCTTCCAACCACAACTCTATGAGATTAGAAATCAATTACGGAGAAAAAAAAAATTTTAAAAACACAAACACATGGAGGCTAAACAATAGGCTACTAAATAACCAATGGATCACTGAATAAATCAAAGAGGAAATAAAAAAATACATAAAAACAAATGACAATGAAAACACAATGACCCAAAACCTATGGGATTCAGCAAAAAGATTTCTAAGAGGGAAGTTTATAGCAATACAATCTTACCTCAAGAAACAGGAAAACTCTCAAATAAACAACTTAAACTTACACTGAAAGCAACTAGAGAAAGAAGAACAAATAAAACCCAAAGTTAGTAGAAGGAAAGAAATCATAAAGATCAGGGCATTAATAAATGAAATAGAGATGAAGAAAACAATATGAAAGATCAATAAAACTAAAAGCTGCTTCTTTGAGAAGATACACAAAATTGATAAACCTTTAGCCAGATCATCAAGAAAAAAAGGGAGAGGACTCAAATCAATAAAATTTCCTTTCTTTCTGATCTTTAATCTATTAAAACTTTTTATAACTGTATACTTTATTAATATATACCTGTGGTACCTTTTTCATTTTTTTTCATTCTGTTTTGCGACAATTTATACTCTCTGGTAAAACATATTTCAGAGCTTTTTCATATTCTGTGTGAGCATAGAGAACACTTTAATTATAGGAATTCATAACATCTCATTTCTCTTTAGAAGCCATACATTACAAACATATTTTAGTCCAAAGTGACCCCTACAGCTCTTAGGTAGAGTACAAAAATGAAACCAATAGCTCTCTTTTTGTACTTCCCTTGGTAATTTCATTTTAATAAATGCCACAGAAACCACCCTAGGTTTAGGCTGCCTTGGTTCTAGAGAGATGTGACTTGAGCACCTATTTTCTGCTCTTAAGAAGTATATTTAATGTAGGGTGTGACACAATCATTTCATTATTAGCAAATTATCACTTATAAAATTTACCCAAGCCTCCAATAGCAAACAGCAAATGTGCAGAAAAATTTCTCAAGTATTTGAAAGAATTATCCCTCTCTTCCAATTTCTTGCCAGGGAGAATCTTGGAAACCTGTCTCCTTAAGAGCACAGAATATTTATATTGTTGACATACTGCTATAATGGATCTTCACCATGATAACTAATAAAATGTGTGATTACCATGTGCCAGGTACTGTGCTAAGATTTTACATCAATAATCTCAACTAAAGTCCAAATTAGCTGATGATTTGATTTCTATTTGTGTACACATCTTACAGCTCAAATTTAGAGGTGTCAGCTAGTTATCCAATGGAAACAAACTATCAAGTTTTAGAGCTGGATTTTGGATTTAGGATTTCTCTTGCCGGTTCTCTAGTTTTTGTTTACTCATTTCTGAGTGGAGTACTTTTAGGAAGTTCACAATTTTTCTGGGAATTGGGTATATGTATTCATCTTTCTTATCTTCTAGTCTTTGTGACTAAGAGTAATTTTATTCTTATGATTTTAGTGTTTCATTTAGTATTGTTCTATTTTAAATATTAAGGGCTTTAGGGAAAGTGCTTTTATCTTTATGAAAGCAATAGGTAAGTGTTTAAATAGATTTTAGGGTGGGGGAAGTGGTTGTCGACTGAACTTATCCCATGGTTTTTATTCAGTGTTTTTCAGAATTAATTACTTACAAAGCATATAGGCATACTTTGGTTTTGCAGAGCATCCTAAGAAAGATTAAACCATGTTTCATGTTAGCTAGGTAGTTTAATGACTTAAGAACATCAACATCCAGTTAGAAAGCAGAATCCTGTGTTCTTTACTCTCTACTCTGCCAATGTTAAGAGCAGCATGATCCATGGACGCTGCATAATGTCTCCTTAAAGAGGTAGGAGAGAGGAATGTTGGAAAGTAAATGTGTTCAGTAAATTATGTATTAATCACAATTTCTTGTTTTGCATTTTAATCAGAATCTTTACTATGTTAACAGTGGACATGGATGAGATGAAAAACACATGATGTTTCCATAATATATTTGACCACATTCTACCGAATACACTAGGGACATGCTATTTTAGAGAAAAGGGTAGAATCATTCCTTCTTCTGTTCTAAAAATAAATGTGTTATAAGTCATGTTCCAAAGAAAGCAGGAAATTTTTTGAATTTGAAATGAACAAATACATCCTAGATCTAAAAATAAACTTAAAAAGTGAGAGTGAAAGTCGAAGACAGTATAGCCATGATGGTCTGATTCCTGGATTAGATTGTGATACTTAATGGTATAGAGAAATATATAATTTCTGTGTATTGAGAGAGAAGACAGCTGACTCAATCATATCAACCAAACTGATAAGTTATTTGAGAAAATGTCTGTGTATTATAAGCCTTCTACATTGATTAAACTTAGTCAGATAGAAGAAATAAGTGCACTGGTGATAAGCAAAGAGACATTTAAAATAAATATAGATCTAAGATCTAATTAAAAGCACATGTGATTGTTGCTGACAAATTTCCCTGTCTGTTAATTTTGTCAAAGGTTAACCTCATTTGTCAAGCAAAACTTATATAATACTAACAGTATATTGGTGAGTAAGAACTAATGTGATTTAAGAGAGTGTCATTTAAAAATAATAATAGTCCCCTTCAATGCTAATACCCTGAACTCTCAAATTTCACAATGTGCTCACTTAAAAGCAACACTAGTGAATTTTTAACATGTTATGTTTTGTAATATTTAATATTCTGTAACTATATACTTCTTCTTTGTCCATGAATTGTTTCCTGAATATCATTTTGTAGCTTAACTAGAATTCTTTTAATAATCTAAATCACAGTTCAAATTTTCCTTCAAAAATATATGCTAGATTTCAATGTTTGAACATAATTAGTGTGTCTCAAATTTAGCTCAGTTTTATTTGACAATGTTTTTATTAGACAGAAAATATTTTTTTTCTGTTAGAACTTAAATAACCAATAAAATCTAAAAGAAAAAATGTACAGTGACCCAAATAGGTATAGTTTACTAGTCAGCAGAGCTAGAAAGGTACAAAAATAAAAAGAAGTTTTGTAATTAAAATTTCCCATTATCTATAAAGGTATGCAGATTGAACATAATTAACCATGAAGTTAAAATGTTGAAGAGTGGTAAAAGAAGAATGCATATCTATCAGTTTTCTGGTATCTACCCTGATCCAGACTGAGCCTGCATGCAAGGCAAACATAGAAATTCCATTCCAAATTGTCAAAGTAACTGTTTGGCAAACAGTTTCGATTAGTGTAAAATGATCCAATTAATGCACCCCGCAAAGGACTAAGAACAAATACCAATATCAAACACGGCTGCAGAAAGAAATCTTTGAAGTGGCTGTTTTGAACAGACTATTAACAACACGAAATTTAGCTGAAATGCAGCCAACCAGATGCTAGTGCTTGAATACAGCAAATAAAAAAGATTGCTTTACTATTAGAAAGGTAGCATAAATTTTTGCTCTACATCACTTAGTACAGCCAAGAGACTCAGAGAAGAAGATTCTGATTTTACTTGAGTCCTTTTAGTTATTCTTATTTTCTATGTTTGATTTTATTTGCTGGTACTCAGGGTGAATTTTGGGAGATGAAAAATTTCATCTCTAATGTTCATATAATTTAGGGCCATGAACTTACTGAAAATAAAAAGGAAATAAGAATGCAGTAACAAATGTACAGCTCTAGAAATTGCTTCTGTGGGAATAAGAATTAAAGCTGTTTCTCTTCCTCTATTCAAGTAACTCTTTTTAGATATCTGCAGTAAAGACTTCACTTTGCAATCACTGGAAACATCTAGTTTAGAAATGAATCCTTGAGAACAGGGAAGTTTAGAACAATAACGTAATGATGGATATATGACATTATACATTTGCCAAAACTCAGAATATAAACTGCAAAGACTGAACATTAATAAACCAGGAACCTTAGTTAATAATTATGTATCAGTATTGGCTTATCAATTGTAACAAATATGTCCATTGACTTAAAAAGATGCTAATAATACGGGGGAAATAGAGGGTGGTATACTGGAACTCTACTTTCTGCAAACCTAAAACTGCTCAAAAAAATAAAGCTTATTCATTTAAAAAATTAATCCTTGTTAGTTGATATGCACTTTGGTCTACACGATATAGGCAGATTCAATATATACTCTGGATTATGTGGCTTCATTGACTGTTGTACAGTTTAGAACTTCATGAATGTGGGCAATTCAGATCAAAAACACTCCAGGATTTTTCTCAGAAGTACTATATTTTGTTAGGTATTTCTACACTTATTTTCTTTATATTAAATTTCTAGATATAATTTTTCAAGGCACAGTTGAAAATCTTATACATTTATAAGATACAGATTAACACTTGCTGTGAGCTAAACTGTGTCCCCCCAAAATTTACACGTTGAATCCCTGACCCTCAATGAGATGGGACTTTTGGGATGTAATCAAGTTTAGAGGTTTAGAGGAGATCATGAAAGTGGAACTCTCATGATGAGAAGAGATCCTAGAGAGATTGTTTTCTTTCTCTCTGCAACATGGGAACATAGCAAGAAGGCCTTGTGCCAATCAAGAGGAGATATCTCACCACAAACTGACCATATTGGAAACCTGATCACAGACTTTCAGTCTCCAGAATTGTGAGGAAACCAACTTCTGTATTTTAAGTCACCCAACCTATAGTATTTTTTTTTTTTTTTTTTTGCGGTACGCGGGCCTCTCACTGTTGTGGCCTCTCCCGTTGCGGAGCACAGGCTCCGGACGCGCAGGCTCAGCGGCCATGGCTTATGGGCCCAGCCGCTCCGCGGCATGTGGGATCCTCCCGGACCGGGGCACGAACCAGCAACCCCTGCATCAACAGGCGGACTCTCAACCACTGCGCCAACAGGGAAGCCCCTATAGTATTTTTTTAATGGTAGTCCAATCAGACTAAGACAACCGTTCATGGAGTTTAGGGTATAAAGAAGAGGAAGTAGTGGAAAGAGCACTGAGTAAGGATTTGACATATTTCTTGCACACAGACTCACCCTTTGAAATAAACCAACTCTGGAACATAGTCATTTATAACATCTTTTTAAACCTGAGTATTTCCATGTTCAAAATGAAAGGGTTATATTATCTGACCTATCACTAGTCTTAGCCATTCAAGTAAGGGTTGCCAGATAAAACATAAGACACTCAGTTAAATTTGAACTTCAGATAAATAATTAATGAGATTTAGTATTAACATCACCCATGTCCTATGTGGGACATGCTTATATTAAACATTATTTGCTGTTATTCTGAATATCTAATCTAAGTGATTTTTGTTATTGTTGCTATTGTTCTCAGTTATTATTTTTTTTCTTGCAACCCTAATTCAAGTACAATAGTAGTAGATTAGTGGCTCTACAAATTTAGCATGTATAAGAATGACCTGGAGGGCTTGATAAAACACAGATTGCTGAGACCCACCCTTAGAGTATCTGATTCACTAAATTTGGGGAGAAACTCAAGAACTTGGATTTCTATTAAGTTTCCAAGTAGTGTTGATCCTGAGAGAATCTAGATGACATTGGACTCATAAACCTTAATATTTCTTCAAACTTTTAAGAAGTTCCTCTATTAATTCATATTTTTTCACATGTGCATAATAGTTTATTACAATCATTAAATTACCATTTAAGAAAATTTCAATTTTTTAATCTTTAAATTTTTTCCTCAAAATATTTTAAAAAGAAACAACATTTTCGAATATTCTCAAAGTAATTATAATGACCTTGGCTTCAAAAGAGTACCATTAATATTCTGTACACATTCTTGCTAATATTTTCTCCATTAGTCCCCATGGAATATTAAACATGCTTTATAAATAAATGCAGTGTCATCTGTAACCTTGACACAATCTTTCTCCTTTCTTTTGAGTCCAAACTTTCTAATGAACTTTAGAGTTATATATCCTCTGCAGTTCAAATAACTGCTGAAGAAATAAACATCTTTGGTGATAAAATAGCTGTAAGCTATTCTGACTTTTCAGTAGATTTGTATGTGGGAAATACAGTATGTCTATTGAAAAGTTTCTGTATTCCTTCCTGTTTCTCATCAAGTGTATAATTCAGGTCTTATCCTAACCCTTTACTTCACAGTCTTATCTAGGATATTCTTCTTGTTATGGACAAGCCCATGAGAAATGCATCTTGTGTGCTGTGGCTGTCAATTTCTAACTCATGATCTTTTGTCTCTGTAGAAACATGTGAGACACAGGGAGAAGCTCTAACTTTCTTTATCCAGAAGAACACACTAATATTTTTATGTTTCTTTTCAGCTATAATTAGTATCTCTTATTCAGAACTCCCCATGCCCAATAAGGATCACAGATATAGGACATAATCAAATACTTCAATGTTAGGAACTACTTTCTCAAAATTATGCAACATCTGTGTTAATAGACTTACTTTGCTCCTCCATTCAATATATATACATGATACCTAAATTTTCCTCTGTGAATCTTCAGGTTTTGCTTGCTAATTTTTACCTTTTGGAATTTCAGTTCTCCTGACCTCCTCTTCCTGCAGTCCCCAAAATACGTGTCTGTGCTCTCCCATGCTAACTTCCCCTCTTGTTATTCTTGAGCTACAACATCTGAAGATCCTTTCCAACCATAACTATAATTAGTTCCCCTAACTTCCATACTTTGTCTGTTTCCATCGTTTTTCAAATTTCCAGTAAAGCAGAGATCATATTAAAGTAGATATCAATATATTTCTTATCATTGTCCTGTGGTTCACAATACGAGAAGCATTCACTTCCATTACTAAATTAAATAGTTCTTCTCAGAAATTTTACATCTACCGATCCCTAAATACAGCCATGGGTGTCCAATATGGACTACTTATATTTGATTGTTTAAACTCTATCTGATTCTTTCAAGAATATTCATTCAAAACATTATTTTGGCATATAAATACACACATATATATACACACACATACTATATATGTGCATATACATATTTACATATTGCTTTATGTAACAGTCTTTAGAAGATACAAGATATGATTAAAATATACAAAACTCGATAATCCCATATGAATGTTGTTATACCATGGGTAAATACTTGACAGTGGAGAAAGAAAAATACTTATGTATAATTTCTTTGAAATTCTAGTGGTTAATAAGTTACACTATGTGGGAGCTCCACTTTAAAAGGGTTGACTTCAAATAAAATAAACTATATAATGTAGTAATGCATCACATATAATTTTTCTTCTAAAATAGTTTTTATTTCTGTGGGAGAAAGTCACTGAGTTTAAGCACAGAGCAAAGAGTAGCACTGGTACAATCATCCCAGGATGTCAGTAAAGAAAAATAATAATAAAAGTACTTCTATCAGAATAAAGTTAGCTTTTAGAAACAAAGGGGAAATGGCAGGAGAGAAAAAATTCTGAGAAATTACTTACCACATGAATTGGAAAACGGACATCAAGAGCTCAGCTTTTTCTTATGAATAACCAGACTATGGGGAAAAAAAGACAAAAATCCATCAGTAAGAGTACTAGGAAATTCATTTTGTTTGTAGTCATTAACTGAATTGTTTAATAGCAATGAGTTTCATTATTATCAAAGTTATGATATTTGTCAAAAAATGAATATATACTATGTGCATTATGTTGGTGCGCTCAAAAGGAAAGCAATCCAGAGGCAATGTTCACAATATACTTGAAAAAAAATACAGAAACATAAAGATGTCAACAGTTTCATAAATATCAGAAATTATAAAAATTTAAATTATAAAACATTGTATAATTACTCACATATATTGAGTTCTGAGCATAAACCAGGTACCAGAATAATTGATTTACAAACACTGCCTCATTTGATCCTCAGTGAGACCCTATGAGGAATGTCAAGTCTTAGCTTCACTTTCTAGATTACAAAAAATATTTAGAAAGGCTAATTAACTTGTTGGGAAAGAGGCACATATAATCTCAGAGTTTAGCTCTTGCCCCCTTAACTTCTATGCTAAACAGCCTAAATAGCAAGAGGTGAACCACTGCTTCTGAATATCGTAAGACAAACTTTGTTAATGCATCCCTGGAAAATTCCTCCAATCTTCTGCTTAAATTAAGATGTGCATAGACATAAAATTTTCTTCTGACCAGTTTTCCTTTTCCTTTTTATGCTATTTAATCACTATTTATTGGAACACAGAAGCATTTCTAAAGATATGTCAAGAAAACAAAATCCAACACCCACCACCAGTAGCAAACCACAGTGAATCTAACAGCAGACTTTACCACTTAGTTTTAAAGGTCATTTGTGTGTTTGCAAAATACAAGTTTAAAAGGTTAGATTCCATGAGGCTTTAAATAGTGAATCAGAGTTTTGTTTGCATTAGCTTTATTCAGTGTCGTTTCCAATCTTCCATCTCACTATAAAACTATTCAGGAAATGTCTGCTTAGCTTTCTTTCAGAAGAAAACCCAAGGCAAATTACTAGAGAAATATTTAAAAATTCATTCATACTCTAAAGAACAAAATAGGTTATCTGTGTACAGCCTAAGTCCATTTGTGGAAGTTTATGATAATCAATATTGCTGTACAAAACTGTTATCTAGAATATTCAAAAGTTATTAGCTCACATTATTGTTCTTAGTCTAAAATGTTATGAAATCCAAGATATTTTGCTTAGAGTTTTTTTCAAATTGATAGAACTGATTTTTCTCTTTTCCTATAAAATATTTTTGGTTGCTGAATTTATCAACACACAAGTTGATTGACTTCAAATTACTTTTCCTTTTGTTTTGAATTGAATATTGTGCTATAATTAAGGCAAACTTTTATTTAATTTCTGTGATAGATCTGTGTGGTTTCAGAAGGCCAAAAATATATTAGTTGTGATGTTGACAAGGCCAATTTCATCTCAGGTGTCAAAAATGAAATATATGGTCATTGCTTCAACACAATTAAAAATGGGGTGAGATTCCCTAAAGGAAACAACTGGAAATATTCTTAGGAACCCAAATAATTCAGTTAAGAGAAACATAGGAGACAGGCAAGAACTGTAGGATGTGTAGGATGCTTATTTTTTATACGTTGTCTGTTCGCAGAACATGTGATGAAAAATGGTCTCAAAGGACAAAGTAGGATTCTAAGTTTTCAGCAAAGCAGAAACAGCAGAAAATATATAATATGTTATGCGCCCAAGTGAATTTAAGAAAAACGTAAAGGTTAGTCTCTTATTCTCTGCTTCACACTGGGAAAAAAAATTAAGACTGCAAGTTTTAATAAAGAATGGCATGAACAACTCTACAAAGCTATATGTGGACATCTCAGGACTAGGAAACAGAAAACAGTCCCAAACATTAACTTCAGTGAGTACTTTTGATAAAAATGCCATTCACCTTTATAGATGTCAGATAGATGATTGTTTTAGTTTTTTGTATCTTCAGGTCTTACAGACATTACACAAGATTAACCCTAAGGTACACTTTTCTAAAATGTGATATAAACCTGGATTCAGTATGGTGTAATTTCTCAGGGAATGAGGTAAATAAATGTAGTTCAACAAATATACTTCATCCCTTCAATCACTATGTAAAACAGGGTGGCATATGTAAGGAGTGAAATTTCAGTCTTTTAAGACTCATAATTCTGGGTTGATGGTGACTTGAATAGAAGTATCCAGTATAGATATATATTGTTTTATTTCATTAGTTGCACTATTTTCTTTGGTAAAAGTGACTTGAAAAGCAAATTGAAGGATAATATTAGAAAACACAGTTCAGCACGGTGGGCTTCAGGCTGGTGCAACGTCACGCCGGCCTCTGTCGCTGCAGGCCCGCCCCGCAAGGAGTGCCTGTCCCTCCCCCCGGCCTGAGTGCGCCAGAGCCCCTGGATCAGCGGTTCCTTTAACCCCGTCCTGTCTGAGCAAAAAACAGAGCGCCCTCCAGCGACCTACACGCAGAGGCAGGGCCAAATCCAAAGCTGAGCCCCTGGGAGCTGTGAGAACAAAGAAGAGAAAGGGAAATCTCTCCCAGCAGCCTCAGTAACAGCGGATTAAAACTCCACAATCAACTTGATGTACACTGCATCTGTGGAACACGTGAATAGACAAAGAGTCATCCCAAATTGAGGAGGTGGGCTTCAAGAGCAAGATCTATGATTTTTTCCCCTTTTCCTCTTTTTGTGAATGTGTATGTGTATGCTTCTGTGTGAAATCTTGTCTGTATAGTTTTGCTTCCACCATTTGTCCTAGGGTTCTATCCATCCATGGTTTGTTTTTAAATTTTTTTCTTAATAATTAATTTTAATAACTTTATTATACTTTACCTTCTTTCTTTCTTTCTTTCTTTCCTTTCTTCCTTCCTTCCTTCCTTCCCTCCTTTAGACAACGAATCATCCCAAATTGAGGAGGTGGTCTCTGAGAGCAAGATTTATGATTTTTTCCCCTTTTCCTCTTTTTGTGAGGGTGTATGTGTATGCTTCTGTGTAAGATTTTCTCTGTATAGCTTTGCTTCCAACATTTGTCCTAAGGTTCTATCCGTCCCTTTTTTTTCCCTAAATATTTTTTTAATTAAATAACTTTATTATACTTTATTTTATTTTACTGTATCTTCTTTCTTTCTGTCTTTTTTCCTTCCTTCCCTCCTTCCTTCCTTCCTCCCTCCATCCCTCCCTCCTTTCTTTCCTTCTTGCCTTTGTTCCTTCCTTGCTTCTTTCTTTCTTTCTTTCTTCCTTCCTTCCCTCCTTTTTTTTCTTTCTTTATTTCTTCATACTTCTACTAATTCTCTCTACTTTTTCTCCCTTTTATTCTGAGCCGTGTAGATGAAAGGCTCTTGCTGCTCCAGCCAGGAGTCAGGGCTCTGCCTCTGGGGTGGGAGAGCCAACTTCAGGACACTGGTCAACAAGAGACCTCCCAGTTCCACATAATATCAAATGGCAAAAATCTCCCAGAGACCTCCATCTTAACACCAGCACCCAGCTTCACTCAACAACCAACAAGCTAGAGTGCTGGACAACCTATGCCAAACAACTAGCAAAACAGGAACAAAATCCCATTAGCAGAGAGGTTGCCTAAAATCATAATAAGGCCACAGACACCCCCAAACACACCACCAGACGTGAACCTTCCCACTAGAGAGACAAGATCCAGCCTCATCCACCACAACACAGGCACAAGTCCCCTCCACCAGGAAGCCTACACAACCCACGGAACTAACATTATCCACTGGAGACAGACATCAAAAACATCGGGAACTATGAACCAGCAGCCTGCAAAAAGGAGACCCCAAACACAGTAAGATAAGCAAAATGAGAAGACAGAAAAACACACAGCAGATAAAGGAGCAAGATAAAAATGCGCCAGACCTAACAAATGAAGAGGAAACAGGCAGACTACCTGAAAAAGAATTCAGAATAATGATAGTAAGGATGATCCAAAATCTTGGAAATAAAATGGACAAAATGTAGGAAACAGTTAACAAGGATGTAGAAGAAATAAAGATGAAACAAACAATGATGAACAACACAATAAATGAAATTAAAAGTACTCTAGATGGGATCAATAGCAGAATAACTGAGGCAGAAGAACCGATAAGTGACTTGGAAGATAAAATAGTGGAAATAACTACTGCAGAGCATAATAAAGAAAAAAGAATGAAAAGAACTCAGAGACCTCAGAGACCTCTGGGACAACATTAAATGCACCAACATCTGAATTATAGGGGTTCCAGAAGAAGAAGAGAAAAAAAAAGGGACTGAGAAAATATTTGAAGAGATTATAGTTGAAAACTTCCCTTATATGGGAAAGGAAGTAATTAATCAAGTCCAGGAAGCACAGAGAGTCCCATACAGGATAAATCCAAGGAGAAATATGCCAAGACACATATTAATCAAACTGTCAAAAATTAAGTAAAAAGAAAATATATTAAAAGCAGCAAGGGAAAAACAGCAAGTAACACACAAGAGAATCCCCATAAGGTTAACAGCTGATCTCTCAGCAGAAACCCGACAAACCAGAAGGGAGTGGCAGGACATACTGAAAGTGATGAAGGAGAAAAACCTGCAGCCAAGACTACTCTACCCAGCAAGGATCTCATTCAGATTTGATGGAGAAATTAAAACCTTTACAGACAAGCAAAAGCTGAGACAGTTCACTACCACCAAACCAGCTTTACAACAAATGCTAAAGGAACTTCTCTAGACAAGAAACACAAGAGAAGGAAAAGACCTATAATAACGAACCCAGAACAATTTAGAAAATGGGAATAGGAACATACATATCGATAATTACATTAAATGTAAATGGACTAAATGCTCCCACGAAAAGACAAAGATTGGCTGAATGAATACAAAAACGAGACCCTTATATACGCTGTCTACAAGAGACCCACTTCAGACCTAGAGACACATACAGACTGAAAGTAAGGGGATGGAAAAAGATATTCCATGAAAATGGAAACCAAAAGAAAGCTTGAGTAGCAATTCTCATATCAGACAAAATAGACTTTAAAATAAGGACTATTAAAAGAGACAAAGAAGGACACTACATAATGATCAAGGGATCGATCCAAGAAGAAGATATAACAATTGTAAATATTTATGCACCCAACATAGGAGCACCTCAATACATAAGGCAAATACTATCAGCCATAAAATGGGAAATCGACAGTAACACATTCATAGTAGGGGACTTTAACACCCAACTTTCACCCATGGACAGATCATCCAAAATGAAAATAAATAAGGAAACACAAGCTTTAAATGATACATTAAACAAGATGGACTTAATTGATATTTATAGGACATTCCATCCAAAAACAACAGAATACACATTTTTCTCAAGTGCTCATGGAACATTCTCCAGGATAGATCATATCTTGGGTCACAAGTCAAGCCTTGGTAAATTTAAGAAAATTGAAATTGTATCAAGTATCTTTTCTGACCACAACGCCATGAGACTAGATATCAATTACAGGAAAAGATCTGTAAAAAATACAAACACATGGAGGCTAAACAATACACTACTTAATAATGAAGTGATCACTGAAGAAATCAAAGAGGAAATTTAAAAAAAATACTTAGAAAAAAATGACAATGGAGACACAACGACCCAAAATCTATGAGATGCAGCAAAAGCAGTTCTAAGGGGGAAGTTTATAGCAATACAAGTCCAGCTTAAGAAGCAGGAAACATCTCAAATAAACAACCTAACCTTGCACCTCAAGCAATAAGAGAAAGAAGAACAAAAAAAACCCAAAGCTAGCAGAAGGAAAGAAATCATAAATATCAGATCAAAAATAAATGAAAAAGAAATGAAGGAAACAATAGCAAAGATTGATAAAACTAAAAGCTGGTTCTTTGAGAAGATAAACAAAATAGACAAACCACTAGCCAAACTCATCAAGAAAAAAAGGAGAAGACTCAAATCAATGAATTAGAAATGAAAAAGGAGAAGTAAAAACTGACACTGCAGAAATAAAAAAGGTCATGAGAGATTACTACAAGCAACTCTATGCCAATAACATGGACAACCTGGAAGAAATGGACAAATTCTTAGAAATGCTCAACCTGCCAAGACTGAATCAGGAAGAAACAGAAAATATGAACAGACCAATCACAAGCACTGAAATGGAAACTGTGATTAAAAATCTTCCAACAAACAAAAGCCCAGGACCAGATGGCTTCACAGGCGATTTCTATCAAACATTTAGAGAAGAGCTAACAACTATCCTTCTCAAACTCTTCCAAAATATAGCAGAGGGAGGGACACCCCCAAATTCCTTCTACGAGGTCACCATCACCTTGATACAAAAACCAGACAAGGATGTCACAAAGAATGAAAACTACAGGCCAATATCACTGATGAACATAGATGCAAAAATCCTCAACAAAATGCTAGCAAACAGAATCCAACAGCACATTAAAAGGATCGTACACCATGATCAAGTGGGGTTTATTCCAGGAATGCAAGGATTCTTCAATATACGCAAATCTATCAGTGTGATAAGCCATATTAACAAATTGAAGGAGAAAATTCATATGATCATCTCAATAGATGAAGAGAAAGCTTTTGACAAAATTCAACACCCATATATGATAAAACCCTGCAGAAAGTAGGCACAGAGGGAACTTTCCTCAACATAATAAAGGCCATATATGACAAGCCCACAGCAAACATCATCCTCAATGGTGAAAAACTGAAAGCATTTCCACTAAGATCAGGAACAAGACAAGGTTGCCCACTCTCACCACTCTTATTCAACATAGTTTTGGAAGTTTTAGCCACAGCAATCAGAGAAGAAAAGGAAATAAAAGGAATCCAAATCAGAAAAGAAGTAAAGCTGTCACTGTTTGCAGATGACATGATACTATACATAGAGAATCCTAAAGATGCTACCAGAAAACTACTAGAGCTAATCAATGAATTTGGTAAAGTAGCAGGATACAAAATTAATGCACAGAAGTCTCTGACATTCCTATATACTAATGATGAATAATCTGAAAGTGAAATCAAGAAAACACTCCCATTTACCATTGCAACAAAAATAATAAAATATTTGGGAATAAACCTACCTAAGGAGACAAAAGACCTGTATGCAGAAAATTATAAGAACTGATGAAAGAAATTAAAGATGATACAAATAGATGGAGAGATATACCATGTCCTTGGATTGGAAGAATCAACATTGTGAAAATGACTCTACTACCCAAAGCAATCTATAGATTCAATGCAATCCCTATCAAACTACCACTGGCATGTTTCACAGAACTAGAACAAAAAATTTTGCAATTTGTATGGAAACACAAAAGACCCCGAATAGCCAAAGCAATCTTGAGAACGAAAAAAGGAGCTGGAGGAATCAGGCTCCCTGACTTCAGACTATACTACAAAGCTACAGTAATCAAGACAGTATGGTACTGGCACAAAAACAGAAAGATAGATCAATGGAACAAGATAGAAAGCCCAGAGATAAACCCACGCACATATGGACACCTTATCTTTGATAAAGGTGGCAGGAATGTACAGTGGAGAAAGGACAGCCTCTTCAATAAGTGGTGCTGGGAAAACTGGACAGATACATGTAAAAGTCTGATATTAGATCACTCCTTAACACCATGCACAAAAATAAGCTCAAAATGGATTAAAGACCTAAATGTAAGGCCAGAAACTATAAAACTCTTAGAGGAAAACATAGGCAGAACACTCTATGACATAAATCACAGCAAGGTCCTTTCTGACCCACCTCCTAGAGTAATTGAAATAAAAACTAAAATAAACAAATGAGACCTAATAAAACTTCAAAGCTTTTGCACTGCAAAGGAAACCATAAACAAAACCAAAAGACAACCCTCAGAATGGGAGAAAATATTTGCAAATGAAGCAACTGACAAAGGATTAATCTCCAAAATTTACAAGCAGCTCATGCAGCTCAATAACAAAAAAACAAACAACCCAATCCAAAAATGGGCAGAAGACCTAAATAGACGTTTCTCCATGAAGATATACATACTGCTAACAAACACATGAAAGAATGCTCAACATCATTAATCATTAGAGAATGCAAATCAAAACTACAATGAGATATCATCACACACCAGTCGGAATGGCCATCATCAAAAAATCTAGAAACAATAAATGCTGGAGAGGGTGTGGAGAAAAGGGAACACTCTTGCACTGCTGGTGGGAATGTGAATTGATACAGCCACTATGGAGAACAGTATGGAGGTTCCTTAAAAAACTGCAAATAGAACTATCATATGACCCAGCAATCCCACTACTGGGCATATACCCTAAGAAAACCATAATTCAAAAAGAATCATGTACCAAAATATTCATTGCAGCTCTATTTACAATAGCCTGGAGATGAAAACAACCTAAGTGCCCATCACCAGATGAATGGATAAAGAAGATGTGGCACATATATACAATGGAATAATACTCAGCCATAAAAGAAATGAAATTGAGCTATTTGTAATGAGGTGAATAGACCTAGAGTCTGTCATACAGAGTGAAGTAAGTCAGAAAGAAAAAGACAAATACCGTATGCGAACACATATATATGGAATTTAAGAAAAAAAAATGTCATGAAGAACCTAGGGGTACGACAGGAATAAAGACACAAACCTACTGGAGAATGGACTTGAGGATATAGGGAGGGGGAAGGGTGAGCTGTGACAGGGCGAGAGAGAGGCATGGACATATACACACTAACAAACGTAAGGTAGATAGCTAGTGGGAAGCAGCCGCATGGCACAGGGATATCGGCTCAGTGCTCTGTGACCGCCTGGAGGGGTGGGATAGAGAGGGTGGGAGGGAGGGAGACACAAGAGGGAAGAGATATGGGAACATATGTATATATATTACTGATTCACTTTGTTATAAAGCAGAAACTAACACACCATTGTAAAGCAATTATACCCCAATAAAGATGTTAAAAAAAAAAAAAAAAAGAAAACACAGTTCAGTCAAATTGCATTTTATTCACCAATCTGTCCAAAAGATATGCCTAATTTTAAGACAATATATTAAAAATTAACTACAAAGTAAAATACTAAATGAATGTAAAATTAATTTGATCACATATATAGTTATGTCAAACAGATCTTTGGAGTAACATGAAGTTGTAGAGTAAGATTCAAATTACACACTGAAGGCTGCTTCTCTTGCAGATTTATCCCCTTACAGAGTTACCACAGGGCACTCTCTACTTTCCTAAATCATAAGTTTATCAGACTCCTTCGTTCCTGAAAAATGTGTTTATAGTTTTCTCAACAAAAAGGAATTATTTACTGCTGAGACAGGCTAGATGTGTCAGCTATTCTTTGTTTTTCTTTTTTAACTGTGAAAAGTACCGAGAGTCTGAATTTTTAAAGTAGTCATGCAAACAAATTTAATGTGATCATTTATATTAAATGTTTATGTCCAGACACTTGTCACCTATACAACCACATATAGACAAGTAGAGGAGTGGCTGCTGCCAAAGTCAGAGTTAAGACAAAACTAAAGTAGAAATTTCTATTGTAATTTTCTGCTTCATAAAACCTACACATTATGTATCTTCTCTTTCATGTATCATTCAAATATTCACTAAACTTCAAAGGAAATATACATCACTGAAATTATCAATGGCTTTGTTTTGGGTTTCTCCAAGATCACTTAAAGAGGAATTGAGTGGGTGGACCTTCAAAATGGTGGAGGAGTAAGACATGGAGATCACCTTCCTCCCCATAAATACATCAAAAATACATCTACATGTGAACAACTTCTACAGGACACCCACTGAATGCTGGCAGAAGACCTCAGACTTCCAAAAAGGAAAGAAACTCCCCAGGTACCTGTCCATGTGGCTGACATGGTCTTGGTGTTCTGGCCGGGTATCAGGACTGAGCCTATGTGGTGGGAGAGCCGAGTTCAGGACACTGGACCACCAGAGACCTCCTGGCTCTACATAATATCAATCAGCAAGAGTTCTCCCAGGGATCTCCATCTCAATGCTAACACACAGCTACATTCAATGACCACTAGGCCCCAGTGCTGGACACCCCATGCCGAAAAGCTAGCAAACAAGAACACAAACCCACCCATTAGAAGAGAGGCTGACTAAAAGAATACTAACTTCACAGACACCCCAAACCACACCACAAACATGGTCCTGCCCACCACAAAGACAAGATCCAGGTTCATCCACCAGAACACAGGCACCTGTCCCCTCCACTAGGAAGCCTACATGACCCACTGAGCCAACCTTACCAACTGAGGGAAGACACCAAAAACAATGGGAACTATGAACCTGTAGCCTGTGAAAAGCAGATCCCAAACTCAATAAGCTAAGCAAAATGAGATGACAGAGAGATATGCAGCAGATGAAGGAACAAGGTAAAAATCCTCCACACTAAATTAAATGCTAATAGCCATAAAAGAGGAAACTGACAGCAACACAATCATAGGCACTTTAAGACCCCACTTTCACCAATGGAGAGATCAACCAAAATGAAAATAAATAAGGAAACACAAGCTTTAAATGATACATTAAACAAGATGGACTAAAATGATATTTATAGGACATTCCATCAACAAACAACAGAAAACACTTTTTTCTCAAGTGGTCATGGAACATTCTCCAGGATAGATCATAACTTGGGTCACATATCAAGCCTTGATATATTTAAGACCACTGAAATCATATCAAGTATCTTTTCTGACCACAACGCTAAGAGACTAGATATCAAGTACAGGAAAGAAACTGTAAAAAATACAAACACATGGAGGCTAAACAATACGTTACTAAATAACCAAGGCATCACTAAATAAATCAAAGAGGAAATAAAAAAATACTTAGAAACAAATGCCAAGGAAAACACAATGACTCAAAATCTATGGGATGCAGCAAAAGAGGTTCTAAGAGAGAAGTATATAGCAGTAAAATCCTACTTCAAGAAACAAGAAATATCTCAAATAAACAACCTAACCTTACACCTAAAGCAATCAGAGAAAGAAGAACAAAAAAAACCCAGAGTTAGCAGAAGGAAAGAAATCATAAAGATCACATCAGAAATAAATGAAATAGAAATGAAGGAAACAATAACAAAGATAAATAAAACTAAAAGGTGGTTCTTTGAGAAGATAAACAAAATTAATAAACCGTTAATGAGACTCATCCAAAAAAAAAAAAAATGGAGAACACTCAACAGAATTAGAAATGTAAAAGGAGAAGTAACAACTGACACTCGAGAAATACAAAGGATTATGAGAGGTTACTACAAGCAACTCTATGCCAATAAAATGGACAACCGAGAAGAAATAGACAAATTCTTAGAAAAGCACATTCCAAGACTGAATCAGGAAGAAATAGAAAATATAAAGAGACCAATCACAAGCACTGAAATTGAGACTTTGGTTAAAAAACTTCGAACAAAAAAAAAGCCCAGGACTAGATGGCTTCACCAGCGAATTCCATCAAACATTTAGAGAAGAAGTAACACCTATCCTTCTCAAACTCTTCAAAAATATAGCATAGGGAGGAAACCTCCAAACTCATTCTACAAGGCCAACATCACCCTGATACCAAAACCACACAAAGATGTCATGAAAAAGAAAACTACAGCCCATATCTGTGATGAAATAGATGCAAAACTGCTCAACAAAAGACTAGCCAAAAGAATCCTGCAGCACATTAAAGGGATCATACACCATGATCAAGTGGGGTTTATCCCAGGAATTCAAGGATTGTTTAATATATGTAAATCAATCAATGTGATATACCATATTAACAAACTGAAGGATAAAAAGCATATGATTATATCAATAGATGCAGAAAAAGATTTCAACAAAATTCAACACATATTTATGACAAAACCCTACAGAAAGTATACATGGAGGGAACTTACCTCAACATAATACAGGCCATATATGACAAACCAAAAGCCAACCTCGTTCTCAATGGTTAAAAACTTAGGCCATTTCCACTATGATCAGGAATAAGATAAGTTTGCCCACTTTCACCACTATTCTTCAACATAGTTTTGGAAGTTATAGCCACAGCAATCAGAGACATGCTGTTTGAAGATGACATGATACTATACATAGAGAATCCTAAAGATGCTACCAGAAAACTATTAGAGGTAATCAATGAATTTGGTAAAGTTGCAGGATACAAAATTAATGCACAGAAATCTCTTGCATTCCTATACACTAATGATGAAATATCTGAAAGAGAAATTAAAGAAACACTCCCATTTACCTTGCAACAAAAAGAATAAAATGCCTAGGAACAAACCTACCTAAGGAGACAAAAGACCTGTATGCAGAAAACTATAAGACACTGATGGAAGAAATTAAAGATGATACAATCAGATGGAGAGATATACCATGCTCTTGGATTGGAAGAATCAACATTGTGAAAATGACTATACTACCCAAAACAATGTACAGATTAAATGCAATCTCTATCAAACTACCAATGGCTTTTTTCACAGAACTAGAACAAACATTTCACAATTAGTATGGAAACACAAAAGACCTGAATAGCCAAAGCAATCTTGAGAAAGAAAAGCAGAGCTGGAGGAATCAAGCTCCTGGACTTCAGAGTATACTACAAAGCTACAGTATTCAAGACAGTATGGTACTGGTACAAAAACAGAAATATAGATAAATGGAACAGGATAGAAAGCCCAGAGATAAACCCATGCACATATGGTCACCTTAACTTTGATAAAGGAGGTAAGAATATACAATGGAGAATAGACAGCATCTTCAATAAGTGGTGCTGGGAAAATTGGACAGTTACATGTAAAAGAATGAGATTAGAACACTCCCTAAGACCATACACAAAAATAAACTCAAAATGGATTAAAGACCTAAATTTAATGCCAGACACTATAATAGTCTTAGAGGAAAGCAGACAGAATACTCTATGACATAAATCACAGCAACATCCTTTTTGACCCACCTCCTAGAGAAATGGAAATAAAAATAAACAAATAGGACCTAAGGAAACTTAAAATCTTTTGCACCAAAAAGGAAACCATTACCCAGATGAAAACCCAACTCTCAGAATGGGAGACAATACCTGTAAATGAAGCAACTGACAAAGGATTAATCTCCAAAATATACAAGCAGTTAATGGAGTTCAATATCAAAAAAACAAAAAAGAACACTCCAAAAATGGGCAGAAGACCTAAATAGACGTTTCTCCAAAGAAGATATACAGATTGCCAACAAACACATGAAAGGATGCTCAACATCACTAATCATTAGAGAAATGCAAATCAAAACTACAATAAGGTATCACCTCACACCAGTCAGAATGGCCATCATCAAAAAATCTAGAAACAATAAATGCTGGAGAGGGTGTGGAGAAAAGGGGACCCTCTTGCACTGTTGGTGGGAATGTAAATTGATACAGCCACTATGATGAATAGTATGGAGGTCCCTTAAAAAACTAGAAAATAGAACTACAATATGACCAAGCAATCCCACTACTGGGCATATTACCTGAGAAAACTATAATTCAAAAAGAGTCATGTACAAATATGTTCATTGCAGCACTGTTTACAGTAGTCAGGACATGGAAGCAACCTAAGTGTCCATCGACAGATGAATGGATGAGGAAGATGAGGCACATAATTCAATGGAATATTACTCAGCCATAAAAAAAATGAAATTGAGTTATCTGTAGTGAGCTGGATGGACATAGAGTCTGTCATACAGAGTGAAGTAAGTCCAAAAGAGAAAAACAAATACCATATTCTAATGCATACATATGGAATAAAACAAACAAACAAACAAACAAAATGGTTTTGAATAACCTAGGGGCAGGACAGGAATAAAGATGCAGACTTAGAGAATGGACTTGAGGACATGGGAAGGGGGAAGGGTAAGCTGAGACAAAGTGAGAGAGTGACATTGACATATAAACACTACCAAATGTAAAATAGATATCTAGTGGGAAGCAGCCGCATAGCACAGGGAAATCAGTGTGGTGCTTTGTGACCACCTAGAGAGGTGGGATAGGGAGGGTGAAAATGAGATGCAAGAGAGAGGTGATATGGTGATATATGTATACATATAGCTGATTCACTTTATTATACAGCAGCA
The DNA here is from genome assembly GCF_039906515.1 of Pseudorca crassidens. Taxonomy (NCBI): domain Eukaryota; kingdom Metazoa; phylum Chordata; class Mammalia; order Artiodactyla; family Delphinidae; genus Pseudorca; species Pseudorca crassidens. The sequence continues at coordinate 112,908,585 of NC_090300.1, read as the reverse complement.
ACAAACACAGCAATGTAGAACAGTTATACTCCAATAAAGATGTTAAGGGCTTCCCTGGTGGCGCAGTAGTTGAGAGTCCACCTGCCGATGCAGGGGACACGGGTTCGTGTCCTGGTCTGGGAAGATCCCACATGCCGCTGAGTGGCTAGGCCCATGAGCCATGGCCACTGAGCCTGCACATCCGGAGCCTGTGCTCCGCAACAGGAGAGGCCACAACAGTGAGAGGCCCGCGTACAGCAAAAAAAAAAAAAAAAAAAAAAAAAAAAGTTAAAAAAAGAAAAAAAAACCTCAGGGCTCCCAGATTGCAGTGGATTTCTAGAAATCTCATTGTGTTGTACTGTTATTTTTATTAAGTAATAAAGTTACCACTCTGTAGAAGAAAAAGAAGGAGGAACTGTGTGTACACTCTAGTTTAGATGACATTAATTTAATTTTTTAATATAATAAAGATGTTAAAGGAACCAAAATAAACTTTGATACAATCTCTAAATATGTAAAATTGCACATATAAATCAAACATACAAAACAAATAACAACCGAGTGGCAGAATTGGTTCAGAATTCAGAATGCCTTAAAATAAATGCTATCAAAGTCCACTGTTGTTTTAAATAGCGCCAGATATTCAGAATTAAAATAAATTTGCTTTCTTCAGGGCTTTATTGTTCACAAGGTAAAAGGGATACTGAACTCTGCTATTAAATGCCATCATATTCACTGCAGGAGATAAAACATTTACAAAAAAAGCAAAAACATGCATATGGTAGGATTCATACATGTACATATAAAGGAGATATTAGTCCTCCCTCAGCCCTCTCTTTTGCTTATTGTCCCACAGAATAAAAGTGCTCTACTATTTCTTATCTTTGGTCATTGTTCCCCTTATCCATCTCTGTGGGGCAAGAATATTTTGCTATATCACCAGAGTTAGTCTCCAGCTTTTATATTTCCCCTTTTGAATATACAGTTCATGGTGGTATTTAGTATGTGTACAGAGTGGGCAGTAGATATCTGGACAATTGAAGAAGTAGGAATAGAACTGTAAATGATCTGATGTAGAAGGGCTACCTCAGTAGTAATAAAACTTAGCCAGGAAACTCAGTAAACTGCAGTAAGTCTACATATTAAAGGAGTTTTTGGAGTTGCAGTCTGGAGTAGTGAGAGTGTATTAGTCCACTCGGGCTGCTGTAACAAAATACCATAGACGGGGTGGCTTAAACAAAAGAAATTTGTTTTACTCCAACTTCTGGAGGCTGGAAAGTCAAAGATCAAGGTTCCAACAGGTTTTGGCTTCTGAAAAATACTCTTTTCCTGGTTTTCCAGTGGCTGTTTTCTCCCAAATGACCTTTCCTAGGCACATATACATGTAAAGAGAGTGCAAGCTCTCTGGTATCTCTTATAAAACACTAATCCTATGGCATCAGGGTCCCTCATTATGACCTTATTTAACCTTAATTACTTACTTTGAGACTCCATCTCCAAATACAGTCACACTGGGGGTAAGGGCTTCAACATATGAATCTGGTGGGACAGACACAAACCTTCAATGCATAACAGGGAGTAAAATTCTAGTAACATCAGCAGACATAGTATAGGAAATACTGCATAAAAAATACCCTAAAACTGGGCAAATGCAGATCTTTCTCTCATTATTATTACCTGGACATAAAGAGAGACTAAATAACAGCATGATTCTGAGTTTCAGAATGAGTCTTAGTCTACCTCTAAGAGGAAGGATGCTATTTCCTCCTTGCTTATTTGATTTTTTTTTCAACTCTCTTATTCTCTACACTGTCTAGTAACTTCTATCATTGATTTTATGAGAAAGACTGAGTTAGAGACTTCAGAGCAGAGAGGAATGGAAAGGAAAACTGTCTGTTGAATTTATAATGCTTTTGTGGGGAAATCAAGAAAATGTCTATAAGAAAATATAAAAACAAAACAAACAAGCTTCATAACAAGGCATAGTGTCACAGTAATAAAATGTTGAGGGAAAAAATTTCCCCACCTTTTTATCCAAAATTTAATGATCATTCCACCTCCAGTCTTCTATTTAGTGATGCTGCCAAAGAGTCTTAATATATTTCATGCCTCTTCTCCCACATGATCTCAAATACAATGTATGTTATTCTTCCTCTACTTCCACCATGGAATGTGGTTCTAACTAAGTTTTTGTTCTTGAATTTTTTGTAAATATCGTCTGTGAATATGTTGTCCTAAATCAAGGGAGGGAGTCATACCCTAACTGAACAGTACAGATCACTTTAGAATGACATGTGCTGCTTGATTGTTTGGACCTCTATTTTATTGGAATATATTATACATGTTTCATATTGTACATTCCTTGTATTCAATTTCTTATGAAGGTGTCTGGGCAAAGCTGTCTGTCAAGATTTAGTATTTCTCACTAGAACAGTTAGAAGCTCAGTCTGCAGTATCAAATTCTTAGTATGATGCTTCACTGTAAGTCTTGTGTTCTTGGAGATTTTGGAAAACAATTAATGATATTTAACATAGATCCTCTTGCCCTATTTTCTGGATATATTTTATTGAGTTGGTCATGATATTTTTGTTTTAGTATAATGGAATACGGTGACCACTTTTGTATGTTTATTAAAAGTGACAAAGTGATCTACTTTATGCATCAGGAAGGAACGAAGGAAGGAAAGAAGGAAGGAAGGAAAATACATTGTTACTATTAAAGAGATTTGTTTTATTCAAAGCCTAGACTTTAAGAATTGAATTTCAGGAGATGCCATTGTCTTGTGTTGAAATAATGTTATATTAAGCGTCTGGGATGATTTATGTTACTACTGGGTCTTCGATAGTTTTGTAGAAATGATATAAGTATCAGCAATTTGCTGTCTCAAAAAAATAAAAATCAAACATTCTCCAGAAAATGCTAAATGAATTAGTGATAAATTTTTGAGGGGGATTTGATTTTTCCTTAAGAATATAGTTAGAACTATGATTCTTGGAAATGTCAGGGTGATATTTGATATATGTAAAAACCTTCACCAAATCATAAAGGGTACCTGGCTTGGCTAGACACAAAACTAGGTGCCTCATCTGAATATCAGTTTTGGTTTTTTTTTTTTCTCAAACCCCAGAAAAAAATTAAAAATATGCATCAAAACAAAGCAAAATTTTCTACACAGATTTATGAATTAAAATATTCTTGATGTTTATGTATGGACCTCAAGGTAAGATGCAGTATTATAGGTCTATCTAGAAATAGAGACTTTGTGAGAATAAAAATATATATCTGTCTTCACTATTTTATATCGTTTTTTATATGACTAAAAATATGTTTTGCTGTTTCTGTTACTTTTTTATACCCACAAACATTAACATACACACACAAAGCCAATCTAAAGTATGAAACTATCACAAAACATCCACAAACATTTGGATCCACTAGAACATGGAAAGATTTAAGGAATTCTTAGCAAAATATTTTCATAGCACCAATACTGTTGGGAAAAACAGTAAAAGCTTTTTTAATAAGTAATTTTAATGAGCTATGGTCCCTTTCTCACTCTGTATTTGGTGTGTGTATGGATAACAACAATTTTTGCAGATTATTTTTTAACCTCTAACTATCTATTAACAATCTAAGATGCTGAAATGTAGAATAATGTCTGTGTAGAGAAAAGAAAAAAAAAAAGAAAAAAAAGAAAATGTCTTAGAGATTTATTAGCTAAATTTTCTGCTTTTTGTTACATGTGTGCAAGCTTCCCATTAAATGTAATGAGTTATGAAAGTGCCATTGCCTTGTATTTGAAGTTTCTGTTGTGCTATTTTCTGTGTTGGAGTTACCAACATCAGCAATAACAGAGTAGATACTGCCTGAGTTAAAGCTAGCCAAAGTTGGAACTTTCATTATATGTATGCTATGCTACTAATTGTATATGTCATAGCAACAGAGCTATTTCTAACAAATTAAATGCTAAATTCAAAGTCACGTAAACATTTAAACAATTAATTTGTTTTCATTCTTTAGATCATAAGCATTTAGGATAAAATAAAATGTACTGCTCATAAAGCAGATCATGCCTCTGAAACAATTCCAAGTGCTTAAATATTTCACTCAGTTACGAATGCAATAAAACCTTGTTAAAAGTATTAGATACTCTCCCCACATATGCATAGGTATAATGAAAAAAAATCCTCATTTAAAATTTTGAACATTCTTTTTTAATTTACCTTTCTGTATCTCCTTAAATGAAAATTAATACATAGTGCTTGAAAAAAGAAGGAGACAGGAAAGAAGGAAGGAAGGAACGAACGAACGAATGAAGAAACGAAGGAACGAAGGGAGGGAGGGAGGAAAAAAGAAGAAAACAGGGGACAAAAGAGGTCAGGCCTTAATTCTACCAGTTAGTTGATGTCCCACAAAAGATCATTACATTCAAAGATTCAGGATGTTTAGAGTTTTCCTCAAAATTAATGGTTTCTTTTATGAATATGCAACTATTTAGAAAACAAGTATTTGCATTTTTTGCTATAATAGATTTTCATGAAGAAAACAGTTTCTATTTTTCCAAGTTTTTTCTTTTTTTTCACTTTAAAATTTGTATTCATTCAAGAAAACGAGTATTAGATTGAGAACTGCTTAATCTTTCATTATTTGGCCTGTAATCAGGTATTTATGGTTTAAATTCCTCAACATTTTTTAAACACCTACGTACTTAACACACACAGTCACACTACCAGCCCAACTAACAAATATTCATGGTAAAAACATATTTCTATCACACCCTTCTCACAAGAAATTCACAGTACTACTCTAATGTAATTAACTCAGGGTTTGTCTCAAGACAGAAGAGAATATTCCTTTCTTTTCTAAAGCTAGTAAAGTTCTGTGGGAAAGCATGAGTAATGCACTGCAACTCCACTTATAGTTTGGGGAGTAAATATTCAACATGCCAATGATATATAAATGATATTAGAAATTGTGAATGGCTAATTTTATGTGTCAACTTGCTTAGGTTACAATACTCATATATTTCAAACACCAGTCTAGATTTTTCTTGAAGTTATTTTTAGATGAGATTAACATTTAAATTGGTAGACTTTGAGTAAAGCAGATTACCCTTCATAATGTTGGTGTGTCTCATCAATCAGCAGAAAAGAATGAAGTCCCTTGAGGAAGAGGCAGTTCTGCCTCTAGATGGCCTTCAGGTTTGAGCTCTAACGTCAACCCTTCCCTAGGTCTCCATCAACCCTTCGGCCTTACCCTGAAGATTTTGCATTTGCCAGCCTCCTTATTCATGTGAGCCAATTCTTCACAATAAATCTTTTATGTATATATACACATTCTATTTGTCCTGTTTCTCTGAAGATCTCTAAAACACAAATACCCTCGCATGTTATGCCCAAGAAATTCATCTGGTAAATTCAAAATTCAAAAAATAGTAAAATAAAAATCAGAGGTCTAGATAGCATTTCAAATAATAAATTCAAAAAAATCCCCATGATTATTTTTCATATCAGTTATGTATTTTATGGCTTAAATATTTTTAGATACTCTTCTATATCAAATTGTTGTATATTACTCACTTTGTTTTATGTGATACAACATCCATATACTTTGCTACATAAAAATATAATAAAACAATGAATATTTAGCCATAGGAATTCAACAAAATAAAAAGCAAAGCTGTTTTTTTCTCAGTTTTTTTTTTTTTGAGGTAGAAGAATATTAACAGATACATTCATAAATTCAGAACTAATTAAAAACTATGCAAATTTTTCTATCTTTATATTTCAAAAATATAATATTATGGTTATTTATCTAAGATGAACTGCAAAACTTATGTCAGTATTAACTATCAGTGAATGAAACTGCATTTGTATTTAATAAATATGAAAACATTTTTAATTGTATTTCACACCAGTTACCTAGTCTCAAGCACAATTTGATAGGGAGATGCATCTCTTTACTATTTAAAGCATAAAAATTATTGGTATTAAAGAATAAAAAATGAATAATTTTTAAAAATTATGTTTCTTAGTACTACTATGGAAATTTAACAGGACTCACAATATAAGACTCAACCAAATATGTTGAAAGAAAAATTTGTTCTATTAGAGGACATTCTTGAAAGAGCCTAATGAGTAAGATAATCAGAAAGTACTTATAAACTAAGAGTGCTATAGCATTCATGGTGATTAACATAATAAAAATCATTTTGCTTTTTAATCAAATATATGCCATTTTGAGATGCAATCCTTTTAAAAGAAGTAGAAAGAAAGAGACTAATGATTCATATAAAGAATTTCCTAATTTCCATGTCATAAATTCCAGGCGCTTTACTAACAATCTCCCCACATGTCATAAATTTTCCCTTTACTTTTGCTCTAAGAGAGTACAAATAAGATATTTCTTCATGTATTAAATCTTAATTTAGAAATCAAAGAAGTAATTGAATATTTTCATAGCTACCTTACCTCACTAATGCGTCTAGCAAAGACTGCTAGGAACATACTTGGTTTACAATAAGGAAAGATGCACACAGCACAGGAGCAACTGTTGGGTACCCCAGAAAGAACGTATTAGAAAGGCCTCATTATAAGTTTTGGACTTGTGTTCTGTGATTTTAGGGACAGTTTATGTGGTGGAGTTTTGCTCTTGGATTGGATTGGTTTTACTGTAAGGAAGTGGAGGTAATTCTGTACCTTCTTATTTAGGAAGGCGGGAAACTAGAGTGAGGGTTAAACCGTAATTGGTAAAGAGGCAGTAGTAATTTATTTTAGTAAGGATAGCGAGATATTTGGTCATTTTTATGCTTTCGATAATGTTCAAAGTCTGTGTTCAGACCTGAGTACAAAGTGGTCTTGTTTTTATTTTGAACAACGTTGGTCAGAATGACTTTACTGATGTTGATATCCTATGAAATTGTTCATGTTCAACAGAAGAACAAGACCTAGCTGTCCTGTCCCAGATGTCAGGGATTCCTTTTATCTTTCTTACTAATGTGCATAAAATTTCTCTCAAACAATTTATATATTCCTCCACATTGTCAGTCTCCTAACTTATTTTCTGCTTTTAATTTTACTCTTTCCTCATCCAGTATTTATATTGATCTTAAAAAAAAACATTGTGAACATTTCTCTGCTCATAACCCATTCAATTACATTTCTCTGCCTTCAGCACGAAGGCCAACCTCCTTAACAAGGATTAGAAGCCTCCTCAGTGCCTTGGCCCAGCCTGTTTATCCGCAGATTTGGAAGAAGGCAAGCTGGAAAGTCTCTACATCATCATTCCAATGGAGCCAACACTCTGATATAGAAAACTGGCATTAACTCATTTTATGAAAAGGGTGAAACGAATGCATTCTCAAGCTTCTCTTTCTGAACAGATTGCTGCTCCTAAACCTGTCCATCCAGTGAGACCTCCAATATAAATGATGGTGCACCTGTGTGTGCATACATGTATGCATACATACACACTACCACCCCACGCTCCAACTATAATTATTTTATTTCTCCTAATGTGACATTCTTTCTTTTGCCTCAGAGAATTAGCTCATGAGTTACACTGTATTAGAATACTTCACTGCTGTTACCCTTGTTTTATTGTTCCACCCCTCCTTCAAACTCTGTGGATATTCTGATTCATCATTCATAACTCAGTTTAGAAGTTACTCCCTTCTATTTGTGGAAGGAAGAATTACTATAACAGGTCTCTCTCCCTAATTAATTTGGAAGCTCATTGAGAGCCCATAACATTTATGCCTTTTCATTTCATATCCAGAACTGAATTTGATCTGTAGTATGTGTAGTTAACTTAATATTAGTAAGAAGTTAGAATATTTTAATGAAATTATTTTCATCTTTTTGCCAACCTATGGTTAACACATTTCATGGAGGGATATACAATAATTACACTTTTAACTTCCTGACTTAACCTATCTATTCAATGTAACATTGAAATAGAGGATAATGTATATGAGTATTGTTCTGCCTTCACACTCATCAATCATCATTAATCTTTTATATTTTCTGAGTTAATGATAATCAGGGATCATGGCTCTTTTATTTTGTTCACAGCATTTTCTTTCTTTTTGAAACATAAATATATAAACCTATATTATAAAAAAGGGAAAATTAGGAGGAAAATCATCAGAGATTTTTCCCTTCAAGAGTGTTGTCTCTAAAGTATAGGAGAGATTTTTTTATGGTCACTGAAAACATTATCCAAAATTTGAAATATAAAAAAAGATGTCTTTGGCACACTTATTTTCTTTCTGGTTTTTATTTTTTGATGAGAATATTATTTTTTCTAACTACATTCAGCACTAGCAATAGTTAATGTAAAATTATCCTGAATTCTACCAAAGAAATCAATTGACACAGAGATTGATCTTCCTAGTAAAAGTAGAGACAAGAGTGAAATATTTTTTTACCCTTTATTTTTCATTCCACAAAAGTTTGTTAAAGTCATAATTATTGGAAGAAGAGTGATAGTGAATTTCAAAAACTACTTAAGCTTTTAGAAAATTATAGGGAATAAAAAGCCAACTTTCTTGCCCTTAGCAATAGCAACATAGTCTTTGCTATTGTCTCTAAACAAACAAATGGACTTAGAAATGAAAGTCATTGGTTGTTGGGAAATTTAACACACGTTATATATGTGGAATAAAGGTCTTCAAGCAAAATCACAGTACATACATACTTCAATATTTTATTTATTTCACTTCATATATATGTTTGGACAGTCTTGTGGGACTGGACCCTAAACACGTGGAATCTGATGCTTACTCTGGGTAGACAGTGTCATAATTGGTTTGAATTCCCAGACACCCTGCTGGTGTCCAATAATTGCTTTTTGGTGTGGGGAGACCCTCCTCCTAACACACACTTTGGAATTGCACCCAGGAACCCAAGATAGTGTTTGAGAACAACATGCTTTTCACCTGATAAGAATAAAAGTACACATGAGAGGAGCTTCCTAATGACAAATATTTATGTTGTCTGAGATATCAGTGTATAATTTACCGTAGGAAAGAAGAACATTAGCTAATCCAGAAAGGTGTTAAGTGGACATTCACTAAGATACTCTCTACTGTTTCAATGCATGTTAAGAAGTAGGAAATTACTTAACTATTCTCAAATCTTTTCAAATATTTTACACATTCTATGCATAAGATGCATTTGAATATACAGATTAATAATTCTTATTAGAGGTTGCTTTAAGCAGACATCTCAAGTATTTCTATATATTCTATGTATATGAAAAATATATAATGCTTTTAAATGTGTGATGAGCTGAATATTTTACAAAATTAATATCAAAACTCCCAGCTTATTAAAATATATAAGGATTTCTTTTGTCTATTTCACAGAAAGTTCTGGTGTCTGCCAAAAGAAAATCTGAAGTTTAAAACATAATGGCAATTAAAATAATGCTTTATTATTAACTTTATCACCAAAGACATTTGCTGACACTAATATTCAAGCAATAGGTCTCTCATTCTTGAATCAATGCATGCACAACTTTGTGTTGTATCCTTTTATATGTACCCCATACTTTTTACTGTAATTCAATAAATGATAGGAGCATGTCTCATTCATAATTGTATACTCGTTGCAAAGATTATAGTCAGATATGTAGTAGGCATTTGATATACATTTGTTGAATGAATTGTAATAGTCAACCATTTAACTTAACGTATATCAAAGACCCTAGATTTACATTTGAAGTCTGAAAGTTTGCAAAAGTTTGAAAAGGAGAGATTGTGATCTATTTCCTTTGACTTTGTTACCATAATTGCCTTCCTATTTCAGATCATATTTAGCACATTGCTTGGCATCGTGAAAATGAAGTGTTGGACTCAGTGATATTTACAAACATTTATGTCTCCAGCATTCTATAGCACAAAATTTGTAAAATGAAGTGTTGGACTCACTGATATTTACAAATACAAACATTTAGGTCTCCAACATTCCATAGCATGAAATTTACAGCACCTTTCTCTCAACATTTCATACTTGGATTTAAATAATTTATTGGGGTTCATTTGTTTATTGATTTTTATTTTAGTTTTGGTTTCATTTTGAGAGTGCCTGAAGACATGGAATCCTCTCTGTTCTACTGGCTTCTCCCAGTCCTAGTGTAGAAAGAACAACTCAGTAAGAACCTTAAAAGCTAAAAGAACTGGATGTGCAATGTGGAATCTCAATATCCTGAGGGAAAAAAGAGAAGTTCTTAGCAGGAGAATCAATAAGGAACGAAAAAGTGTAAAATATTGTGAATACAGTCCCAGGGAGAGGAATCAAAGTGGCTCTCACAAAGACACAGCACTGACCATATTAAACAACTGGAAAAGGTTCAGAGAAAAGACTTCATGATTCGTATAATAAAGGTAGAAGAAGTTCAGAAACAGCTTTAAGAAAATACTCTGAGGTTGGTTGATCTCCCAGAGGGCATAAGACAGCCAAATGTGGAAATGTTCATAAAACAGAGATAAAACAGTCTGAAAGATCTCTCTACTGCACACTGACCCAACTTACCACCTTGGAAGTTTTCTTAGAACACTGATGTTTAAATAGTTAAGTAGAAAGAAAGAGCCACTTTATTAAGTTAAGTCTTCTAGAAAAAAACAAAACTACTGAGGCTGAGGAAGGTTCTTACAGCTATACCAAGATTTATTTCATAATTAGAGCTACATAGTAATACTCTATAGGATTGAAAGGCAAACCACACTCTTGAAATTCTAAAATAGTAAGAAGCTCTTTCTAATTGAAAAATATTATATCTTGCTCCTTTCCCAGGCCTAACAATGCCTTGAAATTCATGGAACCTAAAAAATGGAAAATAAGAACAAAAAGAAAAAAGCAAAGCATGATTTTTGCAACACTAAAGGAACATGATTGAAATATCTAAATTGTATGATCCACTTATTTAAAAAATTCAGACTAAGAACCACTAGGGAATCTATAAAAACAGACCTATTTTAAAGTAGGTAGATAGAGACAGACATGCAGAGATAAGAGAAGATTTAGTAAAACTCTAGGGAATGTTGTCTGTCTCTACTTTAAAAAGTATAAAATAATGCATCCCTTTTTTAAATTTACAGAATTTCCATTGTTTAAAAAGTTGAAGATTTACACTTGGCATTGGAAAAGAATATGTGTGTGTGTGTGTGTGTGTGAGAGAGAGAGAGAGAGAGAGAGAGAGAGAGAGAGAGAGAGAGAAAGAGAGAGAGAGAAAGAGAGGATATCATCAGAGATTGATATGGGTATCCAGTGATGAACAGAAAGTAATATGGCAGATCTCCTACAAATAAAAATCTGTACTTCAGAAAGGATATTAATAATATAAAATTTAAAAAGTATTCTTATATTCTCCCAAACTTATCCTACAGGCATATTTTAATAATTTAAGAGTGGCCAGTTTAAATTTCCAACTTATCCAGTCCATAAGTAGTGTTTTGTCATGAATATTCAACAAAAATTAAGGTACATCTATTTTTAGTTTTTAAGGAACCTCCATACTGTTCTCCATAGTGGCTGTATCAGTTTACATTCCTACCAATAGTGCAGGAGGGCTCCCTTTTCTGCAAACCCTCTCCAGCATTTATTGTTCCTAGATTTTTTGATGAAGGCCATTCTGACCAGTGTGTGTGGTGATCCTCATTGTGGTTTTGATTTGTATTTCTCTAATGATTAGCGATGTTGAGCATCCTTTCATGTGTTTGTTGGAAATCTGTATGTCTTCTTTGGAGAAATGTCTATTTAGGTCTTCTGCCCATTTTTGGATTGGGTTGTTTGTGTTTTTTTTGGATATTGAGCTGCATGAGCTGCTTGTATATTTTGGAGATTAATCCTTTGCCAGTTGCTTCATTTGCAAATATTTTCTCCCATTCTGAGGGTGGTCTTTTCACCTTGTTTATGGTTTCTTTTGCTGTGCAAAAGCTAACCCTAAAAATAGAATTACCATATGACCCAGCAATCCCTCTACTGGGCATATAACCTGAGAAAACATAATTCAAAAAGAGGCATGTACCACAATGTTCATTGCAGAACTATTTACAATAGCCAGGACATAGAAGCAACCTAAGTGTCCATCAACAGATGAATGGATAAAGAAGATGTGGCACATGTATACAATGGACTATTACTCAGCCATAAAAAGGAATGAAACTGAGTTATTTGGAATGAGGTGGATGGACCTAGAGCATTTCATACAGAGTAAAGTAAGTCAGAAAAAGAAAAAACAAATACCATATGCTAACACGTATATATGGAATCTAAGAAAAGCAGTACTAATGAACCTGGTGGCAGGGCAGGAATAAAGCCACAGACACAGAGAACAGACTTGAGGACATGCCCAGAAGGGGAAGGGGAAGCTGAGATGAAGTGAGAGAGTAGCATTGACATGTATACACTGCCAAATGTAAAATGGATGTCTAGCAGAAGCTGCTCCAAAGCACAGGAAGATCAGCTCAATGCTTTGTGATGACCTAGAGGGGTGGGATAGGAAGAGTGGGAGGGAGGCTCAAGAGGGAGGAGATATTGGAATATATGTATACATATAGCTGATTCACTTTGTTGTACAGCAGAAACAACACAACATTGTAAAACAATTTTACTCCAATAAAGATGAAAAAAATTAAGGTACAATGTTTTTTCAGTAAGAGTTACTATTTATTTTGCAGTGGAATCAAGCTTAGAGTGCTAACTTCTATAAACCTTAAAAAATTGCTATTTTCCACAATAAAATAATATAAGGATAAATATTAAATTGCATAGATTCCACATTTCATACTGGAAATGTTATACAAAGTAAAACATAATCTTGATACATGATTCTAATTATAAACAGTTTGAACACCCTTTAGATTTGAAAAAGGGAAAAATTATAGACATTTATTTACATTATATAAGGGATGAATAGCAGAATTAACTCACTGAGGTACAACTAAGTTGTCTTCAGAGAAAACGGCAATAAGAATTATAAATTGGCCTATGGATTTCACTCCACATGAATAGTTAGCTATGAGGTGTCATGAAGATGCCAAAAATTCTCAAAATATAATTCATTTTCATTGAAATAAATAATTCATTATGATGTATTGCTTTAGAAGGAAGCAGGACAGTGTATCTAAACAGAGAAAGGGTATTACAGTGCCGGATATTTAAAAAAATCAACAAATGATATTTAATTGAATTTGCACTTATTGTTTTATTTTGTTAAACAGGATCATAGGAGTCTACAGCTATTATATATACTTGGTGGATACTTTTTTTTTTTAAGTTGAAACACATGCTGAGTAGCTGAAGAGCAAAAATAGGTATAAAGAAAGGGTTTATTCTTGAACCTTGTATATTTTCTTGAACCATATCATCACAATTCTTACAAAGAGTGATTTTTAATACAGCAAAGTAATACACACTCCTTTTGTTGTTGTTCATTAAATAATTTTCAGGTTTCGCTTTTTAAGGACTAATTTATTTTACATAATTCTCTTGCCAATAACTTAATGATAACCAAGGCATAATTTCCTGCCAGATTTAATATTTAGCTGAACAAAATGACCATATAAATTATATGTTGCCTAAATCATTTTACTTAAGGAATTTGTGTGTGTGTGTGTGTGTGGTACGCAGACCTCTCACTGTTGTGGCCTCTCCCGTTGTGGAGCACAGGCTCTGGACGCTCAGGCTCAGCGGCCATGGCTCACGGGCCCAGCCACTCCGCGGCATGTGGGATCTTCCCGGACCGGGGCACGAACCCGTGTTCTCTGCATCGGCAGGCGGACTCTCAACCACTGTGCCACCAGGGAAGCCCCTTAAGGAATTCTTGATTGAATTTTGTTATTCCAAGATAATATAATACATATAATAAACCAAATATAGAAGTGACTAATGATAATTCAGGTACATTTTTACATAGCAATGAAGTTAGGTTACCTCATTTAGTGATTCCAGAGAATCCTCTCAGAGCACACAACAGCTATGTTATTATTAAATTAATTGCCTAGCTCTAACTCGTTTTGAATATATTTTAATAAGTAATATTTTGCCACTATTCCCCATCATTCAATTAACAATATCACATATATATATATATTTTAATTTCTGTGTTAAATAGCTACTCATCTGTGCATTTTTTCAACTTCAATAAAGATCATTCTATTTGCCTATCAAATATATTTACACATAAATACTTGACTATTCATAAAGCAGCTACAATCATTTAACCTAGATAATAATGCAAGAACAATTTTACTAGAGATCTAAGTTTTTGCAGTTTCCCCTTTGGGATTACATTTGTAGAAATACTGGAAAGGAAAAAAGGGGTTGAAGGGAATTAACTCACAGTAAAATAGGAAAATATCTGGTGATGACTAGTAGGTTTATGAGACAGTGTTTGTGCAATTGCATTCAAATAGTGCACATGCTCTTTTCTCTCCTCCCGTCCTTTCCTCTTCCTCCCTCTCCCCTCCTTTTCCCTTCTCTCCTTTCCCCTGCCCTCCTTTCCTCCACCTCATCTGTCACACTCTCTCTCCTTCCAATCCATCCATCCATCTGCATATATATGTATGTGTATATATATATATATATACACATACACACATATGTGTATATATATATATAATCTATCCATCTAATCTATCTATATATATATGGAAATTATTATTTCAGTACAACATAATCAAAAACCTTGGTTAATAAATCAAAACTGATTTCCAGTTTACGTTGGAAATTTGCTTAAATATGGGACTTGACTGGAAGCTGACAAAATTATGCATCAGTGTTTATCATCAGTTACTACTTTATTTCTAAGACAGAAGTTCTTTAATTAAAATATGCACATACCCCAAACCACTGTAACACCTAAAAATTAATAATTCTAATATTAAATAGCCTGTCAGTGTTTGCATTTCCTCAGATTTCTTATGCCTTATAATTGCTTTTACAATTTGTTTCAATCAGGAAGCACAAGAAAGCCAGTAACTTGTCATTTATATTTCTCTTGAAAGTCCCTTAATTTATAATTGTCTCTGCCTCTACATTGATGACTTAACTTTTTTTTTCTTTTTTTAAGAAACGGGGCCGGAACTCTAAAGAAAGACCCCAACGTCCGGCGTCTTGCCTCTCGCCCAACCTGGCGACAAAATACAGAGACCGAGGAAGAGGTGCGGAATGGTTGGCGTTATTGGCTGAAGGAATGGACGACGGGGAGTGTGGTGTGGCAGCGCACGGGAAGGGGGCCACTGAATTTGAAGAAGAACCTGTGGACCGCTCAGGCGTTTAGCGAGGACACCTCATTGGGTCCTTTCTTGCTGCCTTCGTGAGCGGGAGGCTGTCCTTACCGGCTCCGGGCCGAGACGGCCGAGGTTCCGCCTGTTCACCGATACATGATTTTCTGCCGTTTCTTGGCAAAAATGGCAACCAGTGATGCCGTTCTCAAGAGACTGGAACAGAAGGGTGCCGAGGCAGATCAAATTATTGAATATCTTAAGCAGCAAGTTGCTCTTCTTAAGGAGAAAGCAATTTTGCAGGCAACTTTGAGAGAAGAGAAGAAACTTCGAGTTGAAAATGCTAAATTGAAGAAAGAAATTGAAGAATTGAAACAAGAGCTAATTAAGGCAGAAATTCAAAATGGAGTATAACAGATACCATTCCCATCTGGTATTCCACTGCAAGCTGATTCTGCGGTTTCTGAAAATGTGATACAGTCTATACCAATAACAGCCATATCTTCTGGTGCCAAAGAGCAGATAAAAGGAGGAGGAGGAGAAGAAAAAAAGATGAAAGAGAAAATTGAAAAGAAAGGAGAGAAAAAGGAGAAAAAACAACAACCAGCAGGAGGAAGTGCTGACTCTAAGCCTATTGATGTATCCCGTCTGGATCTTCGAATTGGTTGTATCATCACTGCCAGAAAACACCCTGATGCAGATTCTTTGTATGTAGAAGAGGTAGATGTTGGAGAAACAGCCTTAAGAACAGTTGTCAGTGGCCTGGTGAATCATGTTCCTCTTGAACAGATGCAAAATCGGATGGTGATTTTACTTTGTAACCTGAAACCTGCAAAGATGAGGGGAGTAGTATCTCAGGCAATGGTGATGTGTGCTAGTTCACCAGACAAAGTTGAAATCTTGGCACCTCCTAATGGGTCTGTTCCTGGAGACAGAATTACCTTTGATGCTTTCCCTGGAGAGCCTGACAAGGAGCTGAATCCTAAGAAGAAGATTTGGGAGCAGATCCAGCCTGATCTTTACACTAATGATGAGTGTGTGGCTACATACAAAGGAGCTCGCTTTGAGGTGAAAGGGAAGGGAGTCTGTAGGGCTCAAACTATGGCCAACAGTGGAATAAAATAAAATAAAACACTTCAGTTACTGAAATACATTAGAGAAAACTTAACAATAAAAAGAAATATATTTGTCACTTGTACCTAAAATAAAAAGAAAAGAAAAAAAAAAAAAAGAAACGCCATTCATCTTGTTTTATGATTTTGCTGAATATCTCCATGCAGTGTCTTTGAACGTATTGCTGTGTCACCTGTATTTTCCTTCAACTGAATGTTAATTCTAGAATCGTGGTCTGATTCTGTTTTGTTTGCTTGTTTACTTTGCTTTTTCCAAGAATACTTCATAGATGGTATACTCTTCCAGCAGGAAACATATAAATGATAATCACTATTTTTCCTATTCCATAATGAACGATAAATCTATCTACCCAGTTCCATTTTTTTTTTTTTTTTTTTGCGATACGTGGGCCTCTCACTGTTGCGGCCTCTCCCGTTGCGGAGCACAGGCTCTGGACACGCAGGCTCAGTGGCCATGGCTCACGGGCCCAGCCGCTCCGCGGCATGTGGGATCTTCCCGGACCGGGGCACGAATCCATGTCCCCTGCATCGGCAGGCGGACTCTCAACCACTGCACCACCAGGGAAGCCCCCAGTTGCATTTTTGACATGGATTGCTAAATGTTCAGATTCTATCAGCCCTTCTTCTTGTTTAGCTGTAATACTACACAAAACAACTTTCCCTTAAAGTTTGTTTGCTACTCTGAGGCAGAGCTTGTCCCTGGTAGAGAGATTAAAAATTTATTTCTCTTCATTTGCCAATATTCAGAATATGGAGTTGCTTTCCAGAATTTTTCAAAGGTGACCTATGTGTTATTAATATACATTTCTGAGTAACATAATATTCTGGACTCAAATTATTGGATATGATTCAATATTTCACAATTATCATGCTTATTGATGCTCAAAATTGTCATATCTTTGGCCAGTAGGAGCAAATTCAGGACAACTTCTACACCTTCTTGACATGACCTCTATCTTTATCAGTTTCCTTCTTTCCTGACAAAGTATTTGCATATTTCTTGTCATAGAACTGGAATCAGTTATTTCTCCTCATTCATATTAGTGAGAATGATATTGAGACAATAATCTGTCAATAGTGATATTCATTGGTCTTATCTTTTCCTTTTCAAGGGATAAAGCCAGAAAGTACATATATATATATATAAAGAAAATAAATCATAAGTTCATTCTGATATTTCCAGATCATATGTAGGATTCTGGATATTTACTTCTTTGATTTTATACTGATGTGTTTATCTGAAAAACTTGATTCATAATTATATTGTCATAATTAATAATTTTCTTTATCCTGTAGGCCATTTTCTGAATAAAAATACCAATATTACTATCAACAATTGAATAGTGAAAAGTTCATTTTTTTTCTTTGCAGTTTTTTCTCTTTAAGACATATCCCATCAGTCATATTACTACATTTTAAAATCAATGAAGATATTTCCTCTATATGAGCTATGCAAACAGCTTAATATAATTATATTCGTTTGTTTTATCTTACTTTCATTTTTTCGGATTTGCTCCTGTAATATAACTTTGTTTTATAATTACAAAAAAATACATCCAAAGCTAATTGTACAAAACAGAGAACTGTGACTTTTCTTCATGTGCTCTACTCACAGTATCATCCAACCTATTTTTTACTTAAGAATATATCCAAGAAAGCTATTAATATCAGTGTATATAGCATGTCTTCATTACTAATCCCTTGATTAATTGAAGGATAACTGGATTAAAAACAGTCTTTGACTATTGGTTTAAATTGTTGCTTTTTCTAGGATTATTCATTATGTATTTAATTTCTTTTCATTTTTTGTTATTTATATATTTAATATGACTAAAACATGAAAGATAAAAATGTATAAATAATATTTTGTGTTTTTGTTGATCTCTTTAATATAAATTTATTTACTATAAATCTTTCTCATAACTGCTATTCCATAATTCCAGTTGCTTTGTTTTCATTATCATTTCCAAGATGTTCTGAAATTTCAGACTGTAATTTCCCTTAGATCCAATAGTTGATTAATAAAATTTTGAAATTTCCAAGAAGAATGTGTTTTTAATTATTGATTTTGTCATGGAGTTCTAATTTTATTGTACTTTGGTCAGAGAATACTCTTTCTAATATATATATATATATATATATATATATATATATATATTTTTTTTTTTTTTTTTTTTTTTCTTCTGCAGTGTGTGGGCCTCTCACTGTTGTGGCCTCTCCCGTTGAGGAGCACAGGCTCCGGACATGCAGGCTCAGCGGCCATGGCTCACGGGCCCAGCAGCTCCATGGCATGTGGGATCTTCCCGGACCGGGGCATGAACCCATGTCCCCTGCATCGGCAGGCAGACTCTCAACCACTGCGCCACCAGGGAAGTCCTCTAATATTTTTAACTTATTACTGTGAATCATTTTTGGTTACCCTAGTGGTAGTCAAGCTTCATGCATATGCCATTTGTAATCAAATTCCCAAACAAGAGAGAACATCATCCTTACAGAAATTTCCTTCATGGCTTCTTTCTCTTTCAATTATTTTACTCATTTACCTATAGAAAACAATAATTCTGATTATTTTCTAGCACATGTTAATCAGGCTTCTTCTAGAAATTCACCTAAATGAATCGGACAGGAAGAGTCTTTTGTGTAAGGATACAATTACCTTCAATTTTTTTCTAATATAAAATTTAAGACTAAATTTATCCCCCAGCTATTTTTATAGCTGTATCATTGTTTGATATGTTATTCTCTCTAGTTCAAAATATTTTCATGTTGTACATGTGTGTGCCTATGGTGTGTATGTATGTGTATGAGAAAGAGATTCTTCCTTGATCTCTGAATTATTTATGTGTATTGTTAATCTTCATAGAATTTATGGTTCCAGAGATATATAATTTATTACCATAATTGTATTTTATTGAGTCTTTTAATTATGCATTTATGTATCTATTTATGTATAGTTTATTTACAATATTATATCAGTTTCAGGTGTACAGCATGGTGATTCAGTAATTTTACAGACTACATTCCAAGTTATAGTAAAATAACCACCATAATTCCCTGTGCTGTGCAACATATTTTTTTGCTTATCTATTTTATACATAGTAGTTTATATCTCTTAATCCCATGTACCTATCTTTCCCATCCTCCCTTCCCTCTCCCTACTGGTAATCAATAGTATGTTTTCTGCATCCCTGAGTCTGTTTCTGTTTTGCTATATACATTAATTTGTTTTAGTTTTTAAATTCCACATGTAAATGAAATCATGCAGTATTTGTCTTTCTCTGTCTGACTTATTTCACTAAGCCTAATATTCTCTAGGTCAATCCACTTCATTGCAAATAGCAAAATTTCATTATTTTTATGGCTGAGTAATATTCCAGTGTGTGTGTGTGTGTGTATATATATATAAAATATCACACCTTCTTTATCCATTCATCTGTTGATGGACACTTGGGTTGCTTCTGTATCTTGGATATTGTAAATCATGTTACTATGAACATTGTGATGCATGTTACCTTTTCAAATTATTGTTTCTGCTTTTTCTGGATATATACCCAGGAGTGGAATTGCTAGATCATATGGTAGTTTTATTTTCAGTTTTTTGAGGAAACTCCATACTGTTTTCCACAGTGGCTGCAACAATTTACCTTCCCACCGACAATGTACAAGTGTCCCCTTTTCTCCACATCCTCGTCAATATTTATATGTAGACTTTTTGATGAAAGCCGTTTTGACAGTTGTGAGATATCTCTTGCTTTGATTTGCATTTCTCTAATATTTAGTGATGTTGAGCATCTTTTCATGTGCCTGTTAGCCATCAGTATGTCTTCTTTGCCAAAATGTCTATTCAGGTTTTCTGCCCATGTTTTGATCTGGTTGTTTGCTTTTTTTGATATTGAGTTGTATTAGCTGTTTATATTTTTTTGGATATTAACCCCTTGTTGGTCATATCTTTTGCAGATATTTTCTCCCACTCAGTAGGTTGTCTTTTCATTTTGTCAATGGTTTCCTTTGCTATGCAAAAGTTTTTTTTAAGTTTAATTAGGTCCCATTTGTTTATTTTTTATTTATTTATTTTGCCTTAGGAGACAGATCCAAAAAAAAAAATACTGCTGCAATTTATGTGAAAGAGTGTTCTGCCTATGTTCTTTTCTAGGGGTTTTATGGTTTCAGGTCTTACATTTAGGTCTTTAATCCATTTTGAGTTTATTTTTTGTATATGGTGTGAGGAAATGTTCTAATCTCATTCTTTAACATGTAGCTGTCCAGTTTTCTCAGCACCACTTATTGAAGAAACTGTCTTTTCTCCATTCTTTCCTCCTTTGTCATAGATTAATTGACCATAGTTGTGTGGGGTTTTTTTTCTCTATTCTGTTCCATTGATCTGTGTCTGTTTTTGTGCCAGTACCATGATGTTTTGATTACTTTAGCTTTGTAGCATAGTTTGAAATTTGGGAAGGTGACACCTCCAGCTTTGTTGATTTCTCTCAAGATTGTTTTGGAAATTAGGGGCTTTTGTGGTTCCATATAAATTTTAGAATTATTTGTTCTAGTTCTGTGAAAAATGTCATGGGTATTTTGATAGAGATTGCCTTAAATCTGTAGATTGTTTTGGATATTATGGCCATTTAACAATATTAATTCTTCCAACCCAATAGCATGAGATATCTTTCATTTCTTTGTATCATCTTAAATTTTCTTCATCGGTGTTTTATATCTTTCAGAATATAGGTATTTCACCTCCTTGGTTATGGTTTTTCCTAGGTATTTCACTATTTTTGATATGACCTTAAACATGTTTTTAACTTTCTTTTTCTGATAGTTTATTATTAGTGTATAGAAAAGCAACAAATTTCTATATATTAATCTACTATCCTGCAATTTTACTGAATTCACTTATTAGTTCGAATAGTTTTTTAGTGGAGACTTCAATGCTTTCTACATAAAGTTTTATGTCATCTGCAAATAGTGGCAGTTTTACTTCTTCCTTCAAATTTGGATTCTTTTTATTCCCTTTCCTTGTCTGATTGTTGTGACTAGGACTTCCAATACTATGTTAAATAGAAGTGGTGAGAATGGGTATCCTTGTCTTCTTCTTGAATTTAGAATTCCTGAGTATGATGCTAGCTGTGGGTTTGTTTGAGCCTTTTAAATTATTTGACATTTGTTTAAATTTCATCAAATGCTGTATCTTGCTGAATGTCCCATGTACAATTGAAAAGAATGCATATTGTGAAGGTTTTAGGTTCAGTGTTCTATACATCACAACCAATTCCAGGTGATTGAGAGTGTTTTTTAAAACATCTATATCTTTATTAACATTTTTCCTAGTTGTTGTTATAAATTTCTGAAAGACAAGTTTAATGTTACACATTCAGCTTATCATGTAGTCTATTTCTTTATGTCTATCAATTCTTGTTTCATAAATTTAGAAGCTGTTATTTGATCATATATAAATTTTACATATGTTTTTAATATATGTCCAAAAGTGAACATATATTTTTTAACATATATATTTTTGATTGTTTGATTTTTCTGAATAATTCATCTTTCATAATTATGAAATACTACCCTTCATCTCTTGCATTTATATTTGTCTTAAATTTTACTTTTTTCCCATATAAATTTAGCACACACAGTCCACTTATTCTTCTTATGCTTTGAGTTGGTATTTTTCTGTTCAATTACTTTCAACATAACACTTTATATAAAAATATCATTTTTAGAATTAGTTTTCTCCATTCTGTCAATATCTTTCATTTAATTGGCATATTTAGTGCAATAATTAACATCTAGTGCAATTATTTTTAAAATTGAATTCTAGAATTTTATTTTAATTTATTGTTTATCTTCCTCTTTTTTATTTCTGTCTCTCTTTTCTTTTTTTTTTTTTTTTTGCAGTACGCAGACCTCTCACTGTTGTGGCCTCTCCCATTGCAGAACACAGGCTCTGGATGCACAGGCTCAGCGGCCATGGCTCACAGGACCAGTTCCTCCACAACATGTGGGATCTTCCCAGATCAGGGCACGAGCCCGTATGCCCTGCATCAGCAGGCGCACTCTCAACCACTGCACCACCAGGGAAGCCCTGTCTCTCTTTTCTTGTTTCTTTTGGATTACTGGAATATTTCTAGACTTTTAGTTTATTTAATGACATTTTCAATAAGACTATTTGCACACATTCTCATTGCTTGCTCTAGCGATTAAAATACACCTCCATAAGTTTTCATAGTCTTCTAAAAATAATATATTTACACCTGACATAAAACATAGAAAACTTGTGACTGCATATAAAAATTTGTTCACTGCAAGTCCTTCATACTGTAGTTGTCATAGATACTACATTATGACTACATATGTTTTAAAACCCCAAAGACAATGATATATTATAATTTTCTTTTAAAATACTTATACATTGTTAAGAATATTAAAAAGGAAAATATCCTTTGATTCATCATTTTTTTCTTTTCTTTGATTCCTCTTCCAGATTTAATATCTTCTAATACCATTTCATAACATTATCCTTCATTTCAAAGAAATTCTTTCCACATTTCTTGAAGTTCAGGTTTTCTGTTCTGGCAAAAGATTCTCTTTGTTTCTTTTTTCTGAAAACATCTTTATATAAATTTCATTTTTAAAATATATTCTTAGTGGATGTAGAAATTAATTTTGGTGACACTTTAAAAATACTGTGTTCCATTGTCTTCAGACCTCCATTGTTTCTGAAAAGAAGTCCATGATCATTTAAATCATTATTCCTCTGTGCTTAGCATGCTTCTTTCTCCTGGTGGTTCTTATAAGATTAATGTAGATTTTCTCTTTATTTTTTGTTCTCAGTGGCTTGATGAGAAGTCTTGGTAATTTTCTTTGTTCTTATCCTATGTGGGTTTTGCTGGGCTTCTTGAATCTGTAAATTTGTATCTACCACTATGTTTGCAAAAATTTCAGCCATTATTTCTTTAAATAATGTGTCTCTTTTTAAGACTCCAATTGCAAATATCTTAGAGTTTTTGATATTTTTCCACATGACCCTAAAGGTCTGTTCCTTTATTTTTCAATCTTTTATCTATTCTTGAATTTCCCCAGAAAAATACTCTATTAGTCTAGGTTTATGTAAGTAAATATTAAAGAATCAAATGTCATTTTTGATAGGATAGTATTATGTTTTAAACATTAAGATTTAGCAATAAAAATGGTGAAGTTTATTATAGTGTGTTAGTATATTCAGATAGCTTCATCCTGTCTACTGATTTATCTATTTACATGTCAATAATCTACAACAGAGGTTGATAAACTGTGGCCCATGCTCTGGCCGTCTGTTTTTCTAAATAAATGTTTACTGGCTTACAGATACTTCCTTTTCTTTACATATTTTCTAAGACTTCTTTTGTACTACAATGCCAGAATTAAGTAATTGCAACAGAGATCATAAGAACCAGATGTCTAAAATATTACTATCTTGACTTTTAAAGAATAAGTTTGAGAACTCCTGATATTGAATATAGATAATTTAAAAATACAGCAAAATATCTCTATATTAATGAGTTTAAGAGATTAGGTGTTATAATTAGCAGCAAGTTATAAACCATTTTTGTGAGAATAATTTGTGTATAATTCATTAATAACATATCTAATGAATACATATGTCCCCACTGAGAAGCAAAGAATGATTTATTCATTATCTGGTTTTGAATACAAAACATATTAGCAACAGTTTTTTCATATATGAAAAGAAAATCATCACTGATACTAATGACATAGTAATTAATTGAAAATCAATCTAGTGAAATCTGTATGTTCTAATTGTTGCTTAGAGAAGAAAAAATATATTTTATAATAACTTGACAAGAAATCAGGTAATATACTAATACTTGTCACTAGTCTATTATCTGGACTAGTGCACAATAAAAGTTAAATTTTGGTTATATAGTAAATATATATAAAAGATTTATAAAAATACTTCTCCTAAATCAAAAGCTAATGGACATTAATGATCCTATCACTAAAAAAATTATACAAGGAATTGTTTCAAAATAAATCAAAGTGAAAATACATAAGGTATTCTTATAAATAAGAATTCAGGATGCATCACTAGATTTCTAGGTACTGAATTTAATCATCACATAAAGATTATCAAGTATTTTAAAGGTATTAAGAGAGAGAGCCCAAGGCACATGTTATGTGCAAATCAATTACAAATTAAATCAATGTATCATTTTATATTGAGCAAAGGATAAAAAGTTCCTGAGACTGTCCTAAACTAGGACAGAAATGGACTTCCCTGGTGGCGCAGTGGTTGAGAGTCCGCCTGCCGGTGCAGGGGACACGGGTTCGTGCCCCGGTCCGGGAAGATCCCACATGCCGCGGAGCGGCTGGGCCCATGAGCCATGGCCGCTGAGCCTATGCGTCAGGAGCCTGTGCTCCACAATGGGAGAGGCCACAGCAGTGAGAGGCCCGCGTACTGCAAAAAAAAAAAAAAAAAAAAAAAAAAAAAAAAGTAGGACAGAAATAACTATTGACGAAACAAATGTTTGGCTAATTATCTTAGGAAAAGATCTGGGAAAATAGATGAATTCAGATCTGTGCCTGACAGGTACAAGGACAGAAACTTTATCACATCAACAGGAAGGGAAATCCTAAAACAAAGAATCCTGGACTGAAAACTCAGTCCCTTCGTTAAGAGAGTGAATGAAAACTGGTGAATGGAAACTATGGAAATTGGCCACAAGTCAACCAAAAATCACTTAAGATCATAGCAATGACTGACTGTACATACATTTATTTAACTAGTACTTGCTATATTAAAGTCATTCTTAAAGGATCTTACCTGTATATCAAATAAAGAAGACAATAAGAACTAATGTTTATGTAGTGCTCAATCTGCTTCAGGCACTATTTTAAGTGCTTTAAAACATTAATTTATGTACTCCTCAAAAGGCAGTTTCTCTATATCCACAGACTCACGTTAACTGTCCTAGAAACCTGTTCTTAACTCCTGTTCTACCACAAAACCAAATTTTAAAGAGAAAATATTGAGTTCTGCAAAGTTTGGAGGTCCCTAAGACCATTCCCACTTCTCACACAAACTACAAGTCCAGGGGTCCCTAGGACCACCTTTCAGTTCAATAATTCACTCAAGACTCACAGAACTCATTGAAAGCTGTAATATCACAGTCACTATTTAATAGAGTAAAAAGATACAGATTAAAATCATCCACAGGAACAGAGGCATGGGATAGAGTCTAGAAGACTTCCAAATTTGAAGATTCCAGTGGAACTGTGAACAATACTGATAGTTCTCAGCAATAATGTATAGCAATATACATAGAGTATGGGTAACCAGGGAAGTCACCAAAGACCTGGTATCCAGAATTTTAGTGGGGTTTGGTCATGTGGATATGGCTGACTGCCCATGTGGCTGACCTCAGCCTCTAGCCTATGCAGAGATCTAGCTGATACTTTCTGGTTCAAAGCTCCCATGATAAAGTATTGTCAGTATAGACTATCAGGCATGTCCCAAGGCCCCCTGGAAAACAAAGTCATTTTTTCAGGTAGGATATTCCAAGGGATTAGAGATTAGCTCCCAGAAAATGAGGGCAAAGACCAGAACTCTTTTTGAGTAAGGTTAATTCTTTAAGTACACTAGTCTGTAGCTGTACTTTACCTTGATTGAGCTCTTTATGTTCATATAAATATGGAAGGTACAGAGAAAATACCTTTTTCAGATATTTATTAAAGGAAATTGTACTGTAACTAAGTGATAAACACAAAAATATATCTAGTTGTACAGTCCATCTTATCCAAATATGCTACTTCTCTAAATGGCACACTAAAATCCCTTTCAAATTATTGTTATATGGCCTCAAAAGTATCCTGCATATTTTCCTTCACCTGACAAATGGAAAATGTCCTTGGTAAGGAAATACATACTGAAAATGATTATTATAATTTGTTCCCCTCTTGTCATGGATGCAAGAAATTTCTAAGAGAGATATAACCTAAAATACCGTAACAACTAAGTATGCTGCAATTTCCTGTCTTGGGAAATTATCCTTTTCCCTAATTATGAATCAAACTCTCATTACCAAGACATTCAGAAAAGTTGTAAAGGACAAGTATAAACCCTTACTTTGTAGTCAACACAAGGTACAAGAATGACAAAGTAGGGAACTTACAGTGCGGTGTAGCTAAACTGTTTGGCACAATTTGAAATACTTTACATAAATATTTGTTCCCTGGCTTTATAAGTTGAAATTAAAAAGTAAATATACCTTTAAATAAGCTTACTACACTGAACTAAACATGGTAAACTCCATGTATCAGTAAAGAAATATGCCTATTTGTGTTATAGTATGAACATGCGTAAATCAGATACTTTGTTTTGAACACTATTCAGAATGTGGTAATGTGGAATTACCTTTCAAAATTTTCAGTACAGCTATTAGAATATAGTAGCTGCTGGCATTCTGACTTCTAGCTATAATGACTACTTGCACTGAAAATAAAATGCATCATTTTTGGACATTCATTTTCAATTTCATCTTCCAAGTAGAATGTTATCATGTACAAGATCAATAGAGTGATCTGACCAAACACACAAATCAGATTACACTCTCCCTCTTCCACCATTAAAATTTAAACCTATAAGAGAACATAATACATCATTCAAAGGTTTCCAAATTTTTGCAACATTTTCTATAGCACACAAGAGAATTTCTTTTGGCAAGCTAATGAAATCCAACTAATTGGATATTTTATTTAATACAAGTTTCATTGAGGTCATGTTTATAATGTCATTAATCAACTTTCCCTTTTTTTATTAACTGATTCATGGCAAATAATGCACACTTTATATTTTCTATTTTGCACATTGAACATCCATTTAAAATACATTTATTTTTCAGAGGTGTCTCATAACATGTCTCCCAGCAGCGAATATTACCCAGAGGTCATTGTGTACCCAAATTCTTTGGCTAAACTCATAAACTATAATTTCTGTAAATTGTAATTTACAGAATTTATAATTTATTTTTTATAAATCATAATTTATATAATTTTATAAATTATATAATTTATAATTTCATAAAGTATAATTTATTAAGCCAAAATCTATTTTTAAAAGAGTATTGTGTCGAAGATTTATCTCGAAGGGAGGGAAACACTCTTTTTCAAGGATATTTTTAGCTCCTGATGAAAACTGGTCATAAAAAAGGTGTTGAATAAAATTAATTTAGATATATGTTACAGGACTTCACTAAAGAGATATCTATGAGCTGCCTCAGGCTACTGGAAAGTGTTAAACATTTCTCATAACTAATCTAATAACCACCCAATAATAGAATGAAATATTTCATCATAACCTATTAGTTCCCCTTCCTTTACCACAATTCATTCTACTCACAGTTATCAAGGGACAACTATCAGATATGTGTAAGTCTCAATCCTTTCTTAAGCTAACAGTAAATACAAAATACAGGCCAAAGTAAAATGCAGACCACAGTTGATATTTCTACATGTGTTGCATGCATATCAGAAAAGTACATAATTTTAAAACTATGAGAAGAAATTTGATTTAAGTAGCAATAGGATAATCGTCATCTCAGAGATTTTTACTCTTATTTTTTAAGGGGGAAAGGGCACAGATGTATTTGTTTGTATAATCTGTACAGGCACAATCAGGCTGATTCAATAGCAGGGAAAATTCTTATTAGCAGCAAGTAATCAGTGAATAACGCAGCAGGAGAAAATGCTTTATTTTCTAATTTCTAACTCTAATCTCTATTTTCTAATATATTAATTTATTTGCATGACTGTTTTCCGCAAATATGACTGCTTAATACAGTTAAATAGGTGGAGGTATTTTTGTTTTTAAAAATGCCATACACTACACATTCATTTTTAAAAATATTTAAAAATAGACTTATCTTTGAACTTCATAACCAATAAACCATCATTTTGTTATTTAAATCATGTGAGATTTCATAAAATTACATATACCTATAATACTTTGATCTAAATTCAGGGTTTTTTTAAATTCCGATTTAATTAAATAATGAATTATAGTATAGTATTCATAGTGAAACCCAACTGATCTCCATGCTTTCACATATGCAAAATCCCCTACATTATAGATCAAAACAGTGTGCCTTTATCTGAAGTCAACCCAAAATTGCTAGTGCTCATGTTTTTCCCATCAGTTTATCTAAATGAGTGATTACAAACAGCAACTAGCCTACTGCCCACTCCAGATTCTGTGTCATTATTCACTGGCCCATTCCTTCCCTCACTCCCAGAAACCACATATGGATTCTATTTTCTAAATGCCTCCTAATTTTTCTCCTACCAATTGCCACTAATTTGGTCATGCTATCATTAATTCTTCCCTGAATTTCTGCGAGTTATCATTGTTGCCTGATAAGCCACTGTTCTCTACCTTTTAGTCAAAGTATGTCATACCCCTCCTTGAAAATATTCAACAATATCATTCTTACCAAATTACCACATTTCTCTTATTTGCTCCACTGACATCTTACTTAATTCACCATGTAACTTATGAAAAACATTGTCTTTGCATATTTACTTTCTCTGTGTTTGTTTAGGTATTTAAGAACATCATCCCTTAAGATAGACTAGCTTCTTAAGGTAGATGACTTCAAAAGTATCCTGACTATTTTCCTACACTGAAAATTGAAAAATATATTTTGTAATGAAAATATATTACATACTCCTGTGTATACATTTACTAGCTGTGTAATCTTGGTCAAGTTATTTAACCACTCTGTAGCTCAGTTTTCTCATCTGTTAGATGCAGATAACAATAGAATTTATCACACAGAATTGATGTAAACATTGCATACAATAATATGTCAAAGCACACAGAATAGTGCCAGAAGCACATTAAACACTATATCAATATTAGCTATTATTTCTTAAGTAGTATATGAAAACAAAAAAGTTTTCTACTCATTACCTAAGACAGTATTTCTTAGAGTTTATGCTAAATTGTTATATGTTAAAGAATATATCTACCATTAATAAGTTAATTAATTCATGAATAAACTCAAAATGATTGTTAAATGAAGCAATAGATATTACTTTCCACCCAAAAGCTAGAAGATATGATGGAATTCTATATGCATAATTGTTATCAAAAAAAGTTAAGCACAATGTCAGTAATGATTACATGCTATAAATACACTATAATAAATAAAGTTTTTAATTTTCATCAATTCCATCACCTTGTTTAGAAAATAAACATAAGCAATTTATTTCTATCATTTTTATAATTGGTTGCATTCTTATTCAAGATAAGCAAACTACAATGGTATCCTATAACTAAAGGATACAAAGATTTCTATCAATTTCCATTAAAATAATAATTAGTGTTGAATTCTTTCTCATTCTTTATTTTATAAGAAATAACCCAATATTACTTTGGGATCAGAAGGCACCCTGTACATAACTAAGCTACATATATTAATGATACAATTATAGTGGTTTTTATAAAAGTCCTTCTACAAGTAAGAACTCCACTATGAAAAAATTATGATGCAGATAGAGCCTAAAGTGTATTATACCTAGAGACCTTCAAATATTTTTGTGAGTTTATTTTACCAATCTCTTCTCAAAACATTATCTTAAAGCATCTTCTCTAAGTGAATGACAGCATTTATTATAATAAGGTGGGTAAGGAATAAATATTTTGAGTGTGAGGCATTTTCTAGCATAGGCTGAGTCCCATTAGTGTGGTTCCAGGTAGTCAGAGAGCAGCAGGAGATATCAATACATATTAACATTTAAGAATTTCTCATTTAGACATTTATTTTCCTTTTTAAAAGTGTAGTTAATGAATAAGCTATATCAGTTTCTTGCAGCCCCAATACTATGCTGGCCAATCTCTGTTTACCTAAAGGTGTCACCTTGGGGAAGCTCATTTTGGAATCCCTTTCCTACTGCCCAAGCAACCCATGGGGTTCCCATTCCCACTACTTCACTTGGGAAAATAGACTTACATTCTCTGTTAGGATTCATAATATACTTTCCATAGAAAACAGTTTTATAAGCCGTGGTTAATAATAATGAAAATGTTGCAATCAATAACATTCTTTTTAACATGATGGTAAATAGTACTTGTGAACTAACCTCGAGAACAAATCACCTTTTATGGTATGATTTCTAAGAGGAATGAAAAAGAAAATCTGCATTTAAAAGCATTAAACTTCTTAGGCTGCAGCTTTCGGAATATAGCAAAAATGTAAGTCAGGGAATATTTCTAAATTTACATTCAATAATTAAAAGTTTTTACCACAGTATAATATTAACCACAATGCAGTAAACTATTTTTTAGTTTTAACTGCACTGAATTCAGTAACTGAGAAAATTATTGAGCCTGAGTATTTACAACAGCTTTTAATTTCTGATTAGTCCCTCTCCAAAGAAGATATACAGATTGCCAACAAACACATGAAAGAATGTTCAACATCACTAATTATTAGAGAAATGCAAACCAAAACTACAATGAGGTATCACCTCACACCAGTTAGAATGGCCATCATCAAAAAATCTACAAAGAATAAAAGCTGGAGAGGGTGTGGAGAAAAGGGAACCCTCTTGCAGTGTTGGTAGGAATGTAAATTGATAGAGCCACTATGGAGAACAGTATGGAGGTTCCTTAGAAAACTAAAAATAGAAATATCATATGACACAGCAATCCCACTACTGGGCATATACCCTAAGAAAACCATAATTCAAAAAGAGTCATGTACCACAATGTTCATTGCAGAACTATTTACAATAGCCAGGACATGGAAGCAACCTAAGTGTCCATCAACAGATGAATGGATAAAGAAGATGTGGCACATATATACAGTCAAATATTACTCAGCCATAAAAAGAAACAAAATTGAGTTATTTGTATTGAGGTGGATTGACATAGTCTGTCATATCGAGTGAAGTAAGTTAGAAAGAGAAAAACAAATACTGTATGCTAACACATATATATGGAATCTAAAAAAAAAAAAAAAAAAGGTTCTGAAGAACCTAGGGCAGGACAGGAATAAAGACAGAGCCGTAGAGAATGGACTTGAGGACACGGGGAGGGGGAAGTGTAAGCTGAGACGAAGTGAGACAGTGGCATGGACTTATATACACTACCAAATGTAAAACCGATAGCTAGTGGGAAGCAGCCGCATAGCACAGCGAGATCAGCTCAGTGCTTTGTGACCACCTAGAGGGGTGGGATAGGGAGGGTGAGAGGGAGACGCAAGAGGGAGGAGATATAGGGATATATGTATAGCTGATTCCCTTTGTTATAAAGCAGAAACTAACACACCATTGTAAAGCAATTATACTCCAATAAAGATGTTAACTTGTTTTTTAATAAAAAAAAATAAAGACACAGGAAGAATGAAATATATCAAATAATATTGTATGGGTATTGGCTAAAATATTAAAGGGGAAAATCTGAAACACCAAAACAATTTAACCAGATTTTCTATGATGTCTAGATTTAATTTACTGAAAATAACACAACAAATAACATAAATCATTAAAATACAACTAGTGAGGAGGATGAGTCAATCCATAAACCATTAAAGAATGAAGGGATATTGCATTTTACTTATCAGCAAATATCTATAAATTAAAAGACAAAGAAATTTGGCAAAAAAAATGCACATATTAAAAGATATTCACTAAAGTTCTTCCCATCACCCAAGAAGCATGCTACAACTGCTTTACTATGACATCTCAAATATTGAAGTTTTATTAACTGTGAAATAAATACATTGGTATTATTAGCCAGAGATTGCCAATAATACCAATATATTTGGTTATTGGTATTATTATACCAATATTATAATCCACATCACCATATTTCTCATCAATCAAGAAATTGTCATTTTTTTTTCCACAGAGTATCTTGAAGTTCATATTGACTAAATGTCAGTGAGGAAGAGATTGAACTCTTTGGGATAGTGATCATGCACTTTCATTCTTGTCTCCATCACTTTCAGCCATTTGAACAGATTTTGGCACTTTTCTTCTGGAAATGTGTGCACACATGTACTAGTAATAGAGGATTAAAGTACTAGAGGCTTCTTTACATTCCAGAGATATGAAATCCTCAATGTGTTTCAAGCAGTGTCTTAAACAAAGTAAACTCTTAAACAAAATAAACAAAATTAATTCATAGGAATAATTTAAAGAGTTTTCTTGGATCATTCTGATAGTTTTTATGTGGATAATTCAACCTTACATATTAAGAAGATTAGTTAACGTCTCTGTAGACAAAAGATGACTGCTTGTATTGTGTGTAGTACACTTTTTTCATTCCAAGATTTCCCAAATAAGCCAAAGAGTTTCCTTACCACTTAACCAATAAGATATATCTCTCAAACTTTTGTCCTAATTCAAGAATAGTGAAAAATATTTTTATATTTTATCATTAAGTTTCCTTGAATTCATTGATTTTTTTGAGTAAAATGCTAGCATTTTTGTGTATTGTATATACTACATCAATTCTTTGAAAATTCAAGTGTTCATTGATATATCTTCTTTCACTTTTTTATTTCACAGGAAACTTTATAGTATACAATAACTTTGAAAGTTTGTCTAACTGCCTAACTACTATAAAACCTACTATAAAATCTCCTACAAGCCTGTGAAGTCCACGCTATTTTATTAAAAATATAAATCTATACATGTATGTAGATATGTATGTATAATTATACTTGTAAATGAAGACTTAATTTATTATATTGTTTAAGGAGGTAATCTATAATTTAATACATTTGTATGAATATGGAAAGTAGGAGAAGGTGTTTTTTTCATGATATTTAGTGCAAGAGTACAATGTGTTGTGTTACTTTAGCACCTGCTGTGCTGCCACATGTCAATCCATGCTCTCCTCATCACCCTTCACTTGCACAAACATCAAACAGAAGGGACATTGAGTAGGATGATTTCATTTGGAATAATTTCCTTATGAATTAACAGCATTGTAAGTCATGTATGAAACCTACTCAGATTTCTAGCTTTAGCTCATCTCCCATTTTCTGATGGAACATTCCCAGATATTGATAATCCCTATTCAGGTTTCATTTCTCAGAAATACAATGTTTTCAAGAATCAGTAAGCCCTCCAAATGTGTCAATCCTTAATTGTCCTTCAGTGTCTTTTTTGATTGTTTAATTCTAAAATGTTGACTCTGGTCATATCTGTTCTTTTTATCTGGTATTTTGAAGAACTTATCTGAAGTATTTCTCGACTACTTCACATACACTTTTTTCCAGTTATATTGAGATATAATTGACATATATTTTGTAAGTTTAGGGTGTACGATGTGTTGATTTGATACACATGTATATGGCAAAATGATTACCGCCTTAGGTTTAGCTAACACCTTCATTCATCACAAAATTACCATTTCTTTTTTTGTGTTGAGAATATTTAAAACCTACTCTCTCAGTAGCTTTCAAGTATATAGACAATATTGTTAATTATAGTCACCATACTGTGCATTAATTAGATTCCCAGAATTTATTGGTCTTCTAATTGGCAGTTTGTAACTTTTGACTAATATCTGTTCATTTCCTTCACCGCACAGCCCCTGGTAACCATCATTCTACTCTCTGCTTCTACAAATTCAGCTGTTTAAAGATGCTGCACATAAATGATATCAGAGTGTTTTTCTTTCCCTGACTTATTTTGTTTAACACAATGCCCTCAAATTTCATCCATGTTCTTTTAAATGTCAGGATTTCCTTTTTTTGTGGCTGAATAATATTCTATTTTATATAAATCTATGTAAATATAAAGTTATCTATATTTCACATCTTCATTATCCACTCACCTGTTGATAGTCACTAAGGTTATTCCATACCTTGGCTAAGTGAATAATGGAGCAATAAACATGGAAATGCAGATATCTCTTTGAGATCCTGTTTTCATTTCCTTTGGATATATACCCAAAAGTGGAATTACTGAATCATATGGTAGTTCTATTTTTAATGTTTTGAGAAACCTCCATACTGTTTTCCATAGTGGCTATACCAATTTACATTCCCACCAACATGCACTAAAATTTGTATGGAACCACCTGAGAAAAAAGAATATAGCTGGAAGTATCACACTTACTGATTTCTAACTATACTACAAATTTATAGTAATTCAAAAGAGTACAAGACTGGCATACAAATAGACACATTGATCAATGGAACAGAATAGAAAGCCCTGAAATAACCCACCCCCCATATACAGTTAACTTATATTTGACAAGAGCCCAAAATACTCAATGGGGAAAGGATAGTCTTATCAACATATGGTATTAGGAAAACTGGAACACAACATGCAGAAAAATGATATTGGACCCCTATCTTACACCAGTCACAAAAATTAACTTAAAGTAGATTAAAGACTTAAAAATAAAATTAGAAACTGTAAAACTCCTGAAAAAAACATAGGGAAAAATCTTCACGTTGGTCTTGGCAACAATTTTTTTGAATATGACACCAAAATCACAAGCAACAGAAGCAAAACTCACTAGGTGGTACACATCAAATTCAAATACTTCTACTGAGCAAAAGAAACAATCAACAAAATGAAAACAAGGACTCCCCTGGTGGCGCAGTGGTTAAGAATCCGCCTGCCAATTCAGGGGACACAGTTTCGATCCCTGGTCTGGGAAGATCCCACATGCCATGGAGTAACTAAGACCGTGTGCCACAGCTACTGAGCCTGTGCTCTAGAGACCATGAGCCACAACTACAGAGCCCACGTGCCACAGCTACTGAAACCCACACGCCTAGAGACCCTGCTCCACAACAAGAGAAGCCACCGCAATGAGACGCCCACGCACCGCAACGAAGAATAGCCCCCACTCGCCACAACTAGAAAAAGCCTGAGCGCAGCAGCAAAGACCCAACACAGTCAAAAAATAAAAAAAATAAGTTTAAAAAAATGTAAACAATAGAATAGTAGAAATATTTGCAAAGTGTATAGTTTGATAAGGGGCTAATATTCAAAATATATAAAGAACTCATACAAATCAATAAAAGAACCCAAACAATCTGATAAGTAAAAAATAAGCAGAGGAACTGAATAAACATTTTTCCAAAGAAGGCACACAAATGGCTAAGAAGCACATGAAAACATGCTCAACATCACTAATCATTGGGGAAATGCAAATCAAAACCACAGTGAGATACTATCTCACGCCTGTTAAAATGGCTGTCATCAAAAAAACAAGAGGTAGCAAGTGTTGGCAAAAATGTGGTGAAAAGAGACCTTTCAAATATACTTTGAGACAATGTCCAAGTGACATACTCCCAGTTAAGGTAACCCTGATTGTAGGAAATCATGTCCAGGTAAGCAGATTTGAAGGAACTGGTCATACTTAGTTTGAAAAGAAGACCTAGAGGGCAATTTGATCATTACATGGTGTTCAACATGAATAAGAGACTAGATTTATTTTCTGTTGCTTTAGAGGGTAATATATGAGACATTAATATCAACATACAATTACATTTTAGAGGAAGGAGAGGATAGCCTATTATCTAAGATCTAATTAGATCTATGGATAGCCTAGGAACTGAGCAGAGAGTGAACCAAATGAGAAAATGTATCAGGAAGGTATAAGGTCTAAAGACATAAGAAAATATATTTATTAGTCAATTAATTTGAGTCAATTCATCAATATTTCAGGAAATAAGTATGGAAAATGCAAGAATACATGACTTTTCTCTTTTGCTCTTTATCACTGTTACTCTCAGCCATGCTTAATCACTTCTCCTCATTCTTTCAGAATAAATGAGATTTAAGAGCTCAGTGGAGAACAACAGAAGACCAAGTGAGTCCTACTAGCAACAAGGCACATGGCCAATCAGTGGCTCATCTTCCTCACCTTGGCTCAGAAGCACAGTTGAGAGATGAAGCCATATTTTCTGGATTCAGAGACTTACCTCTCACCTCCACAGGGAATGCAGTTGTCAGTGGTCCTGAAAATGTCTATTCTAAGGTAAAACTCTAAAAGTAGTTGGCTGAACAATCAATCCTGGCCGAAGAGGAAAAAAAAATGCTTTAATTAACTTTATCTTTCACAAACACACAAACACTAGTGTTTTTAAGTTACAAGCATCTGAAATTCACTTCAGTTGTAAAAAGTGTGATATTTTATAAATAAATGAATTAAGAGTTTTAGGGAAGTAAGTTATAAAGAAACAGAAATGCACGAGAAACAATTTGGAAGGGGGGAGAAAAAAATTAACAAGATCAGTGTAGTCTCATTATAGTCAAGATTTCACAGGTGAAATATTCTGAAAAGTAGAAAAATAGTAAATTATTCATGGAAATGTATAAAACCATTAATAAAATGTATCTTAGTATATAAATATACAAATAAAACATATCAAGGTAATTTAGGCAGCCTCTCTTTAGCATTGAACAAAGCAACAAATCTATTACATATCTAACCTCTCTCTTTCTTCCTCTCTCTCTCTCCCTCTCTCAAATAATGCAATTCATTGCTTTAACTGTTTATAATTTTTTTTTTTTTTTTTTTTTTTGGCGGTACGCGGGCCTTTCACTGTTGTGGCCTCCCCGGTTGCGGAGCACAGGCTCCGGACGCACAGGATCAGCGGCCATGGCTCACGGGCCAGGCTGCTCTGCGGCATGTGGGATCTTCCCGGATCGGGGCACGAACCTGTGTCCCCTGCATCGGCAGGCGGACTCTCAACCACTGTGCCACCAGGGAAGCCCCTGTTTATAATTTTAAAAAATAATACTTCTGTATTAAATATTTGTCCTTCCCCTTTTTAAAATAAATAATTTCTTGTGTTTAAATAAATCAGCATGCTTGTGTACTCCTGTTATATTCTAACTGAACATTACTTGTTGTTAATAAGACGTACAGATTGCAAACAAACATATAAAAATTGTTCAGTACAATTAGTTATTGTTACTCACTAGTATGGCTAAAATTTTCTAAAACCTATGATACCAACTGTTGAAGAGAATGTGTAAGAACAAAAATTGCAGTAATCTGAAAGTTTAACAAAAATAAACAACTTGTTAAAGAGACTTAGGAAAAAAGAAAAAGAGAAAATAGAAAATGTATGAGGGGTTAGATATTACTTTAGACCCTACAGACATTAAAAAGATACAGTGAGAAATATTATGAACACCTTTTTGCAAATAAACTCAATAATTTGAATAAAACAGACAATTCCTACAAAACACAGTTTACTAAAATTTAAGAAATGGAAAATCTATATAGCTATATACATTAAAAAACGAATTCATAACCAAAATTTTCCCATAAAGAAAAAAACGGATCCAGATGGTTATAAACTATATCAAATTTTTAAGGGAGAAATATTTCAAATTTTATAAAAGCTCTTTCAGGATATAGAAGGGGAAAGATCAGAAGTTTATTACAAATACAATTGTGTCCTTTTCATCCACAAAGAATAAGAATAAGCATGTGAGATGATAACATGATGTTTCTGCTTAAAGGAAATGTCTTATCATGGCTTTAGAAGCAGGTAATTTTCTGATATTTGTTGTAATAAGACACATTTAGAAGTATCAACTGTAGTCTGCGTTATACATTGTCCTATATTTTGTATTTACTGTTATTTTTGAGAAATATACCTATCTGATAGCTACCTTTTATAACTTTGAGCAGAATAAATGTGTGAAAGGAAGGGGAACTAATAGGTTGTGAAGAAATTTTTCATTCTATTGTTGGTGGTTATTAGATTAGTTATCATGAGAAATGTTCAACACTTTCCAGAAACCTGAGGCAGCCCATAGATATCTCTTTACCGAAGTCCTATAGCAGACAACTAAATTAATTTCATTCAAAATATATTCATTTGATAACTTTTGTATGAAGTTATCAAACTTACTGAGAACCAAAGATATCAATGAAAAATAATGATTCCTTCTCTCTGCCCCCAGTATCACAGATACTATTTAAGAGAAGCTTGAGAAATGAATTTTTAAAAAATACAATATATTTCTATAAATACTACAGCATCCACAAGGAAAAGGTAAATCACCTCATTCAGAGAGCATCAAGTCAAGATTCAGGTCAAGAGCTAGAATCCTGAAGAAAACACAATTTATTGTGAGTTTGGCTTTAATAGTTGTTGCATAAACATTTTTGAACAGTGGAAAAAATTTAAGTATGTCATGTTTTTGCATAATTTCATTTAGAAAGTACAGTTAATTTCTGCATAATATTAATGACCCTTTGCTAGCAATGTTTTTAATGGCAGAATATTAACAAGAATGAGGAGTACCTCAGTTATTTGTTTTCAGCTCAATATTCTGATTGTTTTCAATTTTCCACTAAGAAATAATACTATAATTTATATGTCTATCCATAAACTCTTCCGAATTTCCCACTTCTTTGTGTTAATGTTCCAGAATAGGATTAAGAACGTTGCCAAGATTTAAAATTAACAAGATAAAGGGCATAACACATGGGGGGAGGCAATGCATATTGCTAAAATACTTTCCTAGTAACTGTTACCAGTTTATAGTCTCTTCATCAAATTAATTGCATTCCTACCGACATTAAAAAATTTTATTAAGAAATAATATTTTATAGTTTATATAATATGGAAAAAATATATATAATATTAAAAATAGGGACAACATTTTATCACAATAATGTGCTAACCCAACAATAAGATAAAAAAGGTAGATTTAGGATAGGGATGGAGAATTAGTAACTGCTAGTTGTGTAGGGCTAAGAAAATTAATGCACACAACATATCAACTTTTAAATAAATTACAGTTTATTGAATATATATTTATAAATCACTAAAATATAAGCTAGAAAGTAATATTTCTCATATGGTAAAAGATACATGATCAGTGGCAAGGAGAGACTACTTCAAACTTGGACCATGAAAAGTTTTGTGGAAAAGATGAAATTTAACAAGACTTTGAAAACTTCATACGACTTTTCACTTTAAAACATTAAAGACTGAGAATCCATGATAAAAACATAGTAAATTTAAAAATAGTAATAGGATGCAGCAAATGTTTAGAGAGACATTGAATGTAGAAGTTAATAGCACAGATTCTGAAGAGACACTCTCTTCAAACCCAACTCAATTAACTTCTATCTCTGTGACTTTGAGCAAGTTACTTAACTAATCTTTGCCTCAGTTTCCTCTTGCATGAAATGGAGGGTATAAATAGTATCTGCCTACATGTATTTGAATAAGGATTAAATTAAATGAGGATTAAATTGTTTGAATGAGGATTAAATTTAAATAAGGATTAAAATTTAAATATGTGTAAGGAGCTCACAATAATGCCTGACAAATGTTATCTGTTATACATGGTTGGACATTATTATTACTAACATCATCATCATCATCATCACAATTATTACAAATAGATAATTTGTGAAAGGAAAATCAGAAGATATATTTTAACTTAATAGAGGGACTGAAATAACAAATTAATTAATTTAAATTATCTTTTAGAGGTAATTGGGTAGGCATTAAAATGTTTTCAACAGAAATGTAACAACAAAAATTGGGTTTTTACAAGATGAATTTGGCAACAGTAAACAAAATAATTTAACAATAAATCAGAGTTAATTAGGGAAAAGATAAGGGTAGAAGTAATGGGATAAAATGATGAATAAAAGAATGACATGTTGTTCTCATTCATATTTTTCCTAGCATATGCTTTGAGTACAAACTACACAGCAGATATGGGGCACGCAAAGGAGATAACCATCTCAGACTCAGTTCTTTTAGAAATAATAGGCATCTAAAAGTCCATAGAGACTTCAGGTCATAGAAGAAAAAGACGGAACCAACATACCTGCTGTTTAAAATGTCAAAGCTCAAACACTAACACTTTATCAACACTGTTGTTTCCAAGATGTAATACCTGGAAACTTCCTTCTCCAATTCTATGCCTATCTGTACAGCAGCACTTAACAATCACTTTGATGCTCTTGAGACATCCTCCCTTTTTTATCCCTTTTAACAGATTTTTTTTCATGGCATTTATACCCTTTTTTTGTTATAGAATGTCTTTTAAAAATCCTGCAACCTTCCTGAGATGTGGGCACTGGAAGTAAAAGTCTTAACTATTTTCCAAGAAAATTTTAAAAACCTTAGATTTTTATGACAAAGTTGAGCATACCAAGACCATAATCAAATATGAATTTTTCTTATGTTAGTTTTTGGATCTGGAAAATAAGTATAAATTGGCAATATTCATATAGTCACCAATATCCATTAAAAATTGAGTAGGCTTTGGTCTGTTTTTGTGGCCCTTGTCTTTATTATTTCACAACAAACATGCAGCATATAACAGCTAAAAGTTCTCTTATAAAAAAGAAAACTAGGACATATAACTTTTTTTTCTGGTAGACTGTAAAATTTTAAAAATCAAAAGAGCCTGTAAATTAAGTCAAATATAAAATTAATCTAACTAAAAAAATGTTTAGTTGGTCAAATTATAGCCAATAAACAAAACAAGCAGATGACTTATATTTAAATTTTAATTACTCCAACTGTTAAGTTGGCTATCTTGATATAAATAAAAATTCATTGATGTGATTTTATTAGAATCTCCTTGTTAAAATGTAGTAAATTTAACCATATATATCATCATGATTTTATAATAATATATAATATTAATATTTGCAAAGATTATAACTTATTAAAGAAAAATGGTATTATTATTTACATAACAAGCTATTACAAGAAAAACAAAGAAATTACAAAGAAATATTTGTAATATAACTTGAGGATACCATTAAATGTAAAAGCTTAAATCAGTTGGAGGACTTTTGCTTCTAAAAAGATGGCATAGACACACTTCCCTCTATCTTTTACACCAAGTACTACTAAAAATCCTTAATATTACCTACAAAACAAACAGAAGAAGATTCTGAAAGTGGAGAAAAGCAGCCAGATCAACTAAGGATTCTGAGACCAGAAAAACAACACAATAAGGAGTTCCTTGGATGTTACTTTTGCCTCATATACCCCAGACGTGGAGCTAAAGAAACCAGCAATTTAGAAATACTAATGGACGTAGAAAAAAGTTCCCAATGAAAGCCTGTTCTCTATAACCAAAGGATGAAGAAAAGGGCATGTTAGCAAGAAAGAAAACTTTTAGGCAATAAACAATATACACTTGCTGAACACCATAAAACCAGATACCCATACCACCCATTCCAGCAAAGGCCAAATGGGGAGCTTAGATTTCTACCCTTACAGGCATATAATGAGGGACCTGAACACCCCCACCAGGATGGTGTCAGAGAAGGCTCAGTGAGAGTCTGGTCTTTCATCATTACCCAGAGGTAACAATGACAACCCCTATATGGTATCAGTGGAGAATACATGAGAAGACAGAAATTCCATTCCTGCCAAGCAACAATGAGGAGATCTACTATTTGGGGTATTAGCAGAGGCCAAGCAGTGAACCTGGACTTCTATGTCCACCTGAAAATATCAAGGTAGTGTTACTCTCCCTCGTGCTGAATTAGTGTCAAATAGCTAACTAAAACAAAACAGAAAAAAATTAGATAAGGTACAGTCTTATAATATCCAAAATGGCCTGATTTCAATAAAAAATAATGTGTTATATGAAGAAACAGGAAGATTTCAAACTGAATGCAAAAAAACAATCAATAGATGCCAACATTGTAGTGACTGAAATG
Source organism: Pseudorca crassidens (assembly GCF_039906515.1). Taxonomy (NCBI): domain Eukaryota; kingdom Metazoa; phylum Chordata; class Mammalia; order Artiodactyla; family Delphinidae; genus Pseudorca; species Pseudorca crassidens. Next base: position 112,866,541 of record NC_090300.1, on the reverse strand, counting down.
CTAGAATTACTTGGCCTCTATTTTAAAGCAACCATGATTAAAAATGCTTCAGTGAATCGTTATGAACATGTTTGAAACAAATGTAAAAATAGAAAGCTTCATTAGAAAAAGGAAGATATAAAGGAGAACCAAATGCATATTTTAGAACTGGAAAATATAACAACAAAGATAAAAAGCTCAATGATGGCCTTAACAAGAGAAGGAAGAAGGAAAGAGGAGAGAATCGATAAACTGAAAGATAGAGAAATAGAAATTAACCAATGTAAACAACAGAGAGAAAATTAAAATTTAAATAATGAACAGACTCAGGAACATGTGGGGTTATAACAAGAACAACAACAAAATAAAAATAAAAACAGAACATGTAGAAAGTTAGAGTTCCAGAAAGTGAAAAAGATGGTGGGTTCAAAAGTATTTGAAGAAAAAGTAAATGAGAACTGAGAATTTCCTATTTTGACAAGAGTCATAAAGCTACAGATTCAAGAACCTAAGGAGGTTGACTACATTGGGCTACTTCCATTATGGAAGGGGCAGAACTTTGTTTTTAATGGAATAAACACTTAATCTGAATAGAGATTTGTATTTCCTGCAAGCAATATTTCTGCAAAAGCTACCATCTGTGTACTTACAGAATGCCTTATCACTGTCATGATGTTCCACTCAGCATTGCTTCTGATCAAGGAATTCTGTTCATATACAGACTACTATATTTTAAAAAGATAACCAAGAAGGACCTACTATATAGCACAGGGAACTCTGCTCAATATTCTGTAATAACCTAAAAAGGAAAAGAATTTGAAAAAGAATAGATATATGTATATGTATAATTGAAACACTTTGCTGTACACCTGAAACTAACACAGCACTGTTAAACAACGATACTCTGATATAAAATAAAAATTGTAGAAAAAAAGAAGAAATTCTGTTCTAACAAACGAAGTGCATTAATGGGACCATGTTCATGGAATTAACTGGCTTTACCATGTTCCACAGTATCCTGAAGCAGCTGGCTTGACAGAACTATGGAATGGCCTTTTGAAGACGCAATTACAGTGCCAGTTAAGTGGCAAACCTTGTAAGTCTGGGGCAAGGTTCTCCAGGAGATGGTAAATGCGTTGAATAAGCTTCCAATACATGGTACTGTTTCTGTAATATCTAGGATTCATGGGTCCAGGAATTAAGGGGTAGAATGGGAATAGCACCACTCCTATTCCCCTAATAACCCCCTAGAAAATATTTAGCCTCCTGTTTTCATGACTTTACGCTCTACTGGTCTAGAGGTCTTAGTTCCAAAGGGAGGGACACTTCCAGTTGGAAACACAAGAATTCCATTGAACTGTATGTTAAGAATCCTACCTGATCACTTTAGGCTCCTCATAACTCTGAAACAACAGGCAAAGATACGAGTTACTATGCTGGCTGGGCTACTTGATCCTGATTACCACTGGAAAATAGACTGCTACTCTGCAATGAAGGTAAGAAAAAGTATCCATGGATACAGGAGATACCTTGTGCTGTCTCTTAGTATCACTAAGCCCTGTGAATAAAGGCAATGGATAAATAAAACAAACCAATACAGGCAGAATTACTAACGGCCCAGACCCTTCAGGAATGAAGGTTTGTGTCATATTACACTAATTTGCATCATAGTTAAATATTGTTAATTTTATTTAAATATTGTTAAATATTTTTAATTTTATTTCATTGAATTTAAGTTACCAGACATCAGGATAAAGAGTGAAAAAACTAACTCGTTGCATTTTCTTCTGGGGAAAGTCTTAATGTGCTTTAGTTATATGCGGGATAGTTATATCATCTTAGGTGGAAGCATGACCTTATTGTCTTTATTTGGAGACTATTACAAGGAGCTGTATATGGATGTCAAATTGACAAGTGATAAATTTGTTATGGTTAATTTTATGTGTCAATGTGGCTAAGGCACAGTATCCAGATCAAATAATAGTCTAAATACCTCTCTGAAGGTATTTTTTAGGTGAGATTAACATTTAAATCATTAGACTTTGAGTAAAGCTGATTACTCTTCATAATGTGGATGGGACTAATCCAATCAGTCGAAGGCCGTAAGAGAAAAAAGACTGAGTACCCCCCAGGGAGAGGGGATTCTGCCTTCCAGACTGCCTTTTGATTTGAGCTGCAATATCAGCTCTTCCCTGAGTCTTCAGGCTACTGGACATTCTAGTGTTCTGTGTTTCTGGAAAACCCTGAATAATACATCATATAAATAGAATCATATGAAATTTGTCTTTTTGTAACTGTTTAATTCTCTTAGCATAATCTCTTCAAGGTTCATCCATGTTGTAGCCTGTGTCAGAATTTCCTTTCATTTTAAGACTGAGTGATATTCCATTGCATGTATGCAATACCTTTTATCTAGTCAACTTTCAATGAATGGAAGTGATTTGAGTTGCTTCCCCTTTTTTGGCTAATGTAAATAATGCTGCTATAGTGATGGGTGTACACATCTGCTTGAGTCTCTGATTTCAATTCTCTTGGATATACACCCAGGTATGGAACTGCTGGGTCATTGGTAACTTTCATTTTAACTGTTTGAGGAACTACCATATTGTTTTCCATAGGAGCTGTACCATTTTATCTTTCTATCAACAATACATGAGAGTTCCAATTTCTCCACATCCTTGTTAACATGTTATTTTTCTTTCTTTCCTTTTCTTTTTTATTTTAATAGTAACCATCCTAATGGATGTTAAGTGGTATCTCCTTGTGGTTTTGATTTGCATTCTCCTAATGATCAGTGATGTTGAGCATTGTTTCATGTCATTATTGGTCATTTATATATCTTATTTGTAGAAATGTCTATTCAAATTCTTTGCCTAAATTTTTACTGGGATTTTTTTTTTTTTTTTAGTAATAGGAGTTCTTAATATTTTCTAGATTTCAATCCTTATCAAATAAGTTATTTACAAATATTTTTCCCCTTCTATGGGGAAAATACAGTTTGTGTTTTGATAACCTGACAGAGTGTCAGGGAATTTTACTGAATGAAAAAAGACAATCCTTAAAGGTTTCATTGTGTATAATTCTATTTATATAATATTGTTGACTTGAAAAATTATAGAAATGGAAAACTTCTTAGTGGTTACAGTGTTTAGAGTGGGTAGGGATAGGTGAGAAGTGAGTGTGGTTATAAAGGGGAACATGAAAGATCCTTTTGGTGATAGAAATATTTTGTATCTTGATTTATCACAATATCATTATCCTGGTTGTGATATTGAACTATAGTTTTGCAAGATAATACCATTGGAGGGAACTAGGTAAAAAGTGCAAGGGATCTCTCTGTATTATTTCTTGAAACTCCATGATGATCTATTATCTCAAAAAAAAAAACAGTTTAATTTAAAGAACAACTGCATGTTTGAAGTAGAGAGTAAGATGTCACCTATTGAAAACTGTAAAAATAGAAATATTTTTCAACATGAAAATGAGGTCAGTTGAGCATTCTTAACTTACTTGTTTTATATAAGAAGATAAAAAATAGAATGCCATATGGTTAAAGAAAGTAAATATCTTTGTTGTGGAAATGACCTATAAGGGAGAACAAAATATCAGAATTTCAAATTACTTACAAATGTCATTCCTTCATTTGATGACTAAATCATAAATATGATACAAAAAAATCTTGAAAACTGGAAACTTTAAAAACCAGAATAGAAGCAAACTGAACAAATTTGAAGTCCAATCTGTTTTCTTTCCTAGATTTTAACAGTATAAACATAAAATTATATTTATGGCCATAAAATAATCTGGCATTTAATTTAAAATTTATAGTTACACTCAGAAATCAACAAAATAATAAGTTTGAGACCACTACTTTAATATTTATATATACTTCATGAAATGATACCAAATATCATATAATGGAGACAGTAGTTGTGTTTAAGGATAGAAATGCAGATGGTACTATTTTAATTCTCTATTGTGGAAATTTTCTCTACTACCATCAAGTTAATATATTTTTTTTAAAAATTCTAGGTGTTTTCCAATCTAATATTTTATGACGTTAACATTAAAAGAAATAGTTTATTTCTGAAAATTGAAAAAAATCCAATTTTACTCAGAGAATACCACTTATAACATGTAGCACATATTCATAAACAGTGTATTAATTAACTCATTAATTTTTGTTATTTAAAATGTATTTTCTGAAATCTAAGTATGATCTTGGTGATACTCAAGGTCCTGAGGAATTGAGCAGTGAAAACTCAAGTTCCTGTTCTCTAAAAGAGCACCATCAGGATAGGAATTTACAACCTCCTTTTTCTGAATCTGTAATATACCCTAACTGCTTAAAAAGACTTCACCTTCTCCAAAACATCAAACAAAACCAATTCAAGCTAAAAACTATTCCCAACAATTGAAACTATAAGGCTATTACATTTTCGTCTTTCGTCTACAGTTTTCTTCTGCAGTAATTTTTCCCTCCCTTCCCTTCCTTCCTTTCTTTCTTATCATTCCTTGTTGAATTGTGTCCCCAAAAAGCATATGTTAAATCCCAACCCCTCTACCTGTTAATGTGACCTTATTTGGGCATAAAGTCTTCACAGATGGATTTAGTTAAGATGAGATCATACTGGATTAGGGTAGTCCTTATGTCTAATATGACTATGTCCTCATACAAATAGGCAAAGAGACACACTGGGAGAAACATCATGTGACAAGGAAGGCAGAGACTGAAGTGTTGTGTCTATAAACTAAGGAATGCCAGATTGTTGGCGATTACCAGAACCTGAGAAGAGACAAGGCGAAAGCCTCCCTTAAAGCCTTTAGAGAGAACATGGCCCCACCAAAACCTTAATTTCAGCTTTATAGTCTCCTGAACTGTGAGAAAACAAACTTATGTTGTTTTAAAGCCAGCCAGTATATGGTAATTTGTTACAGAAGCCTAGGAAAGCAATACACATATTTTTTGCATCTTTGGAGTTATTTATTATCTAAAGTCCACCACAGCATTGTCAGGTCCTTGCCACTTGCACATACATACACATTTTTAATATTATTATCTACAATAAAAATTCAGAGCCTAACCAGAGAAAGTTAAGTTCTGTTCAGGAGTGCAAAAAGGTAGGAAGTGAAAAATAGGGACCTTAATTTTCAGTCTGCTTCTTATTATGTTGTGGAAAACCAACTTGATATTGTCAAGGTAAATTGGAAAGTATGCAGTAATACACTGTGAAACAAACTTTCAGAAATCACTGTCAATACATATTATCTTTGAACTAGCCTACAAATATTTCGGCTTCTAATGTGGAAAAGATACTGTGCTAAATTTTCCTGGTCTAGAAATGGCCTCAGGCAAGGCTGAAACTTGGGCCTACTGGAGTCTGGAAAACCAGTGAAATTACCTTTGATTCACTCAGTTTTTAAGTAATTAATCAGGACTGAACAGGACCTGTGATCTGTTACTTAAACTTAGAAATGTGCAAGTATGTTGTCAGTATTCAAAACAGCAAGAAGAGGCAGAGAACTGTATAAAAATCCCTGGGAGGAGAATAAAAGCAAACTTCTTAATGGACATAACAAGATTCTCTTTCTGCTCAGGTATTACTAGAAGCACTGGGTAAATCTGTGGAGACTTGAAGGTCAGAGAAAATGAGTCTTGTGAATGATGTGTCCTGCTTTATATAACAACATCACCCAATATATTTCATACTTTTCACCTAGCCTTATTGTTTTTCTAGGTCTGTAGGCATGTTTCCAACAGTCATGTTAAATTTTTGAAAAAAAAATGCAATGGAAACCAAAAAATATTAGGCATAATGTCTCCTTCAACTGAGCTTGTATTCTATCTGGTGACTCAGAAACACCAGCCTTGCAAATTGACATTCAAAATTAAAAGTTCTGACTGTGCTCACTTCTAACTGTCAAAGAAATTCTACAGGAGAAGATAAGAATTCATCTGCTCCTAGCTGGTTTTAAGAGGAATTGTAGAGACAGGAGTGATAGAAATTTGCATGAAGAAATTCATAGGGTGAAAAATATAAGTTATGTCAGAGAAAAGAATTAGATCACTATGGATGGAATGAAAGGCCCATACTTTCTCTATCTCATCATTGATATGCAGTCTTTTAGTTGACTAACAACTGATGGTTCCTATACACTTCACTAAGTATAAATATAAACAAAATACATGCAAATATTTAACTAGAAATATATATTTTATTAGTTTAAGATCAAGGTTTGTTTCTTTAAATTTTTGAAATATCTATTTAAGTAGATGTTTAGCTTAAATGCCTATTCAACAGTTTTTTTTTTTATATATACAATTAACATATATCTTTTTAGAACTACAGAATTCTGTATTGGTAAAAATATACTAGGAGCCATTAATTAACCTATTTTGCCAATATACTGCAATACTGAAATTAGTATTTTTCCTCAGAAACATTGAAAACTATCCCCTGTGTAAATACAATATGTAATATCTTTATATATCAATATAAATGTTAATATAACATTTAATATTATATATAAATATAAATATATTTAGGCTCTTTATGAATGTAAACCAGTATATCATAGAAAGCGACTTGTTATCTTAAGCAACAAGGACATTTATTGTTAGGATATTGGAGAATCACAATACTGCAAAATCAATGCTACAGGAAAGACAGGTAGCACTCCTAGGAGTGACTGAATGTAAGCCAAAATGAAGGGCGGAAATGGCCACCATGCCAAAGCTGTTGGTGTTATGAATTTGAGCCCTACTTTCCCTATTCACTGTTTCATATGCTAGAGCCCTTAAAGATTTTGAAGAGAACATCCAATTGGCTGAACCCAAATCACATGACTATTAGCTGGTTCTACCTACGTAGGTGGGAAAAGGCAGCATAAAATGTTTTCCAAGAGTATACCAACGAGGAATTTCCTACAAAATACATCTTTAGTTAATTGGAAGAAGATTTAAATGCCTGACAGTCAAAAATATTTTTTTTAATAAAGATGCTTATAAAACTGGCAAAAATGTATACAATTTAGTCAATTGGTAAATCATATTAAGCACCAATTAGATATTCAGCACTGTGCTAGTACTCTAGGGACCATACCAGCAATATAAAATTTTGGCTCTTCCCTAAGTAATCCTACTATCTTGTTGACTATAAAAGGGTGACATTAGTTCCCTATCTATCTATCTAAATATCTATAATCTATCATCATAATCTCTATCCATTATCTACATAAAGGAAACAATGGGGATGCTCCAGCCTGACATATACACAATAGATCTAGATGTACTTGTGAGACTTGTTTTAAAAAATGCTTATTTTCTTAAATTATCAAGATACATAGAGAATGAAATATAAATATATCCTCATAGAATATAATCCCTGATATGGCTGAAATTCTTTGTACTTCAGCTTTCAAAACACTCTCCCCTTTTTACACTAAACTATACCCATACTATCCACAATTTCAGTGCTCAGATAGGTAAAGTTTGTTTTTGTTCTGACTAAAATGCACTTCCTCTTACCCCTTATATGTTTGCCTCCTTCTCAACATTTAGGATACTCTGCTCACCCCTTTATCATTGCATTGCTATATCTAAAACTCCTTGTTTATTTTCTGATTAGCTCTTTTCACAACATAAAATTATTTTGTTTATTTCTGTGTTTACTTGTTTATTGCTTGACATGATAATGGCATGAGTGTTGTAGCTTTTTTTGGTCCTGATGAAGATGGTACATGGTATATAATACATGCTTATAAATTATTTGTGATTAAATGAATGCATGATGCTTCACCTTTTAGAAATCATGAGACTAGATCACTTGCCTGAAACTTAAAAAGTTTAAAACTTTTCTTCCATTCCAGAAATAAAGGAGAATTATGGTAGATTTTCTAGAGCTTTATAGAGGATGAAGGTGCTTCTCATTTCTTAAAGAGTATGATATCTGCTGGTATGCAAATTCATGTTTTGCACAAGTTTGAAGAGTATAAAATGCTAATACTGAAAATAAATTTGTGTATGGTTATTTTCCCCAAATCAGTGAAGAAACATTTAAAAACTGGCTGAATTAATCCTCTGAAATATTACAGCTATAACAGTGTCAATAAAGAATGACATAGACAGCTGCTGGATGATTTCAAGGGCCAAGCATTTGATGTGCTTTGTGGTTCAAGATGTGATAATTCTTTGGTCACAGTACATGACAGCTTGAGGTTTTCATTTTCTGTGCAGGGAAAGTGGAGAGCATGGATGATCTCCACATCAAATTCTTAACTACTAATCCAAATGAAGGTGAAAAGGTCTCCAGTAATGTTCACAGCTTGGGGGAGAGAAATGGAACGATGAAAACAATGACTAAGGGATAAATGCTTTTGGACCATGTGGACTGTGGTTTAGAAGAAGACTTTTACAAGGTGAGCAAATATAGTGAAACTTTAGAGGTAATGAAAAAGGTCTTATTTTCAATTATTCAATGTTGAAAAAAAATAATCTATGAACACTAGTTACAGAGAAGCAAAGACAATCTGGTAAATATTCTTTGTTTAGGTTGGATATTCAAAATGAGAATGTGGAAGAATTTGATGAGCAATCATACAATTTAATGGTGAAATCCAAGGTGTTGCCTATTTTTCTTTTTTCTTTTCTTTTTTTTTTTTTACTTCATTTAACCTTGGGAAATTAGAGCCATAGCACTAAAGAATATGAGAAAAGATCAACTGCCTTTTGTTATTCTGAGGAATTAAATGTGCAATAACAAATTTCTCATATTTGAAAAATTGCTGCTAGGTATAAATACTGCCCCAGAGGGACTTCCCTGGTTGTCCAGTGGTTAAGACTCCGTGCTTCCACTTGAGGGGAACTAAGTCCTCTGGTTGGGGAACTAATATCCTGCATGCTTCGCAGTGTAGCCAATAAAAAAACAAAACAAAACAAAGCAAAACAAAAAACAACTGGCCCAGAACCTTAGAAAAGTGAAACTAAAAAGCACCAGAAAAGAAGAAAACTCTCCTGTCTCTTGCTTTATTGTGACAATTTAATACTTTCACCAACACAGTAGAGATTTTTACTGGAAAGATTTTAAAATATGAAGGGATCAGCTTTTGTTATCTTGTTCTGCAAAGAAATCACACTAAATAGAGTGGCTTAAAACAATAATTTGTTATCTTTCATCCTTCTGTGGGTTAACTGAACTCAACTATATGGTTCTCCCTTGGGTTATGTCAAGTGGTTGTGGCCAGAGACAGTAGTCATCTGATGGGTTCTCAGGAGTAGACACTAAAGAGAACTTACTAATTACTATAGTGGCAGTTGATGCTTATTATTGTCTGGAAACATTTGTGGTGCTGTCTACCAGAGCACTTATATGACCT